>NW_024070198.1:42788737-42791734 GCF_014754425.2 Oryx dammah
GCTTGGGGTTTGCCCAGTTCAGACTCGGAGCCTCCTGGGAAGGCTGGCCGGAGGAAGCTGGTTAGCGGACAGGGGGCACACCTTACTCCGCCACCGATTTCCCAGCGCCCACCCGACAAGGTGGCGGAACGGCTCGCGACCCCCTCGTATTTCGGTAGAGCGTTCAGCCCCCATTTACATGTTTTGGTTTTCCTTCCCAGTCCCCAGCGTCGAGCCTTTCGCAGAGCACAGATGTCTCAGCAAACAAAAATAGATCCACTCCAAGGAGGGCTCTGCGGGACCGCAGACATTCTCACGCTCTCAGCGAAACCACGGGCTCCCTTGCCAAGCGCCCTCTGGGAGGATGTTTGGAAAAAAATGTCAAGGCGTTCATTTTTCTCTCGACCTTTCCGGTTGAAATTGCGGGGCCTTCACACTGGAAGTAAAAGAAGTTATAAATAAAGAGGCAGCCAATGGCCGGGCCTGGCCCACTCTCCCAACTGGCCAGTGACTGGGGTTCTCTGCAGCTGTTACTGAGCACGCTGGGGCCCAAGGTGGCCCCGCCTCTGCGAGAGGAAGCTAATGATGGTTTCCAGATAGCTGAGGGACCCGGAGCAAGGTTTCCACACGCTAGGACAGCAAAGAGAAGAGAGGCCTAAAGAGAGAGGGGGGGCCCCAGGGGGTGGGCTGCCCCTAGACAGTGCCGTTGGACTTCCTCCTTTTTTGTGAGTGTAATATGTTCATATTGGAAAATATGGAAAGATGTGACTGAGAATGCTTGCTCAGTCTGTCCCCGAGTGGGGAAGTGTTGGTTCCTTACCACCCCCTGGTTCTCTGCTGGCGCTGACCATCTGCGGGAGGAATCTGGGTGGGGCTGAGGGCACCTGCCGTGATGCACCCCAGCTGGCTCTGATGGAGTTCAGTCTCCGGCACTCGCCTGCCTGTGGGTCCCAGGCTCCTGGCCAGGGGGCTGGCTGGCTGGCTTCCCTGGGGCCCACACCCTTCCAGGGCAGCCAGGACCTGAGCTGCCTGCCGAAATGAAGGCCACCCACCAAGGCCACAGAGGGGATTTGGCGGTGGGGCCACGGGTGTATCTGCTGGGGATGATGGTACACGTGGTCCCCTCCCCACCCAGGGCTGGGATGGGGGGCACCAGGCTGGAGGCCCAGGCTGGAGGCTGCCTTGTTGGGGGGAATTATTTCAGGCAGGGTAATGAGCAGTTCTCTTGTCTTCCGAACATAGTGCGGAGAGGTTGAGCCTTGGCAGTGCTGGGTTTCACTGCAGTTTTGGTTCTTTGGTGGCACTGACTGTTGTGGGGCCTGAGGGAGTCTGTAGAGTATGTACTGCTGGCTCTGGGGCCCATGGAGAGTAGATTCCATAGGGTCTCTCTCTAGTCAGAGCTGTGCAGTGACTCTTTGCAGGAGTGTTGCTACCCCAGGGGCCATCAAAACCGGAAGCCTCAGGGCTGGCAAGACAGCAGCTTCGGTTGTGCAGGGAAAGGGTGTCATTTCCACTTTCCAGGTCCTGGATCTGGTTGGCATCTTGTGCAGCGGCTCAGAGTCCCGACTTGACCACAACTTGTGGTCTGAAGATACAAACTCAGGTCTAGATGAGACAAACAGCCAGTGATGGTTTCATACACTCACTATATAGTTTTTCATGGGAGACATTTTATTTTGGTTTAAAAATTTGTTTTTAATTTTGTGAGTGTAATATGTTCATATTGGAAAATATGGAAATCATCAGCCATCTGAAAGAAGCAGCTCTAAAAGAATCCTTTTGTAATCCACCAATAACATCAATTAACATTATGACATATTTCCTTCCAGACCCCTCCTTCTTAAAGTATTTTTAAACATAATTGAAATTGTGTTTTATGTACAGTTTTACAGCCTGTACTAGTCGGCTTTGAGAGAGGCTCGTCTGCATTTTCAATATGGGCCGCAGGGAGAAGACCAGATTGCCGGAGTTTAGCTGAAGCCAGGGAAGGAGGAAGTCCAAAAATATCCTCGTTGGCTTTGCACAAGGAACACCATGGCCTCACATTTTCCTTCTAGTAAAATAAAGGCCCAAGTAGCCACACGAGTGACCCCCAACCCCAACCAACAGGCGCTTGGTGATTATGGTCACAGTGCAGAACTGAGGACAGGGAAGGACCTGTCATGGCGGTGGGGGCTGCTGAGCCCAGCACCCTCCTGAGGAGCCCTTCGAGAGCTCTCCAGGGTCTTCTGCAAAGCAGACACTTGACAGGGAGCTGAGGGGTCTTCTGTCAGACACCAGCCGCTGCTTCTCCCAAGACCCACCCTGGTTACAAGAAGCAAAAAAAAAAAAATATGAACTCAACCATGAAAAGCACTTGGAGAGACTTCTGCTTCGGACAAGATGAAGTTGAAACCCTTTCTATATTCGTCCTGCTCAGTGCAACTAAACCCTGGACAGTAGCTATGAAACACAATAAAAAGACTCTGAAAGATGAAGAGAAGAGGGCAGGCCTGCCAGGGACCTCTGGACCCGAGGAGTGACACAGTGGATCCCAGACTTGGAGCTGAAGAAGCCAGCAGCCTGGAAACGCCAAGGGCACAGACAAAAAGCCCCCACAGAAGCTTGTCCTCCTAGGCAGCCCAGCGAGACAGGAACCTGTAGTCAATAACCACTCTGCACCCGCCAAATACCACAGAGTACACTGCGGTCTCTTCCCTCCCGTGCCGGCGAGGACCCAGCGACGAGCCTAGACTCCCACCTTCTTGAGGCTGTCACGAACCTCTTACCCCTGGGCTGGTGGGTGTCAGAGAAGGCCAAGTAGATAGGGAGCCAGGAGGTGGGTGATAAGGAGGGCTCCTCAGCTGGGGTGTCCCTGGTGACGACATGGAGATTCTGTGATTCTACCCCCAAGAGCAGTAATAAGGCGACTCCCACCCGACATAGTCCATGCAGTCCCTGGAGGCCCCACGGGAAGCAATCTTGATTCCAACCCCAACAGCAGTAATAAGGTGACTCCCACCCAATACTCTCCATGTG
>NW_024070198.1:42791744-42955850 GCF_014754425.2 Oryx dammah
AAGCGATGGTGATTCTACCCCCAACAGCAGTAATAAGGTGACTCCTACCCAATACTCTCCATGTGGTCAATGGGGGCCCCATGGGAAGCAATTGTGAGGCATTCCTGTTACTCCCAGCCAGGGTGGAACTCCTCCCGCCTCCGGCCGGCAGTGATTAGCACCCTTCCCACACCTCAGCGTCCACAGAGACCAGGTTGGGAACCTAGACTTCCACCCTATCTGGCAGTAATGCTGCAGCTCTACCTTCTTCACCTGCTGGAGGTGTGTTCCCAAAGAAATCAGCTAAAAAGAGAAGGTTTACATGAAATCCAGAGTCTCATACCCCACATGTCCACAATTGCAATACAAAATCACTTGTCATACCCAGAACCGAGAAAATCTCAACTTGAATGCAAAAAGTCAATCGACAGACACCAGCCATGAGATGACACAGATGTTAGGACAAAGGTTGTTAAAACAGCTACTTTTAAAATGCTTCAACAAGCATATTTGCAAACAAGTGACAAAGTAGAAGAGCTCAACAAAGATGTAGACAGGCTCAGCAAAGAAATGGAAGACGTAAGAAAGGACCAAAGAAAATTTTAGAACTGAAAAGTACAGTAGCCAAAATTAAAAACTCATTGGATGGGCTTGTTCGCTCCTTGGCGGGGGGAACAATGGAAACAATCTGAGAACATGTGGACAGAGAAATAGAGGCCACCCAAAGAGAAAAAACAGATGGAAAAAAGTGAATAGACATTTCATCAAGTAGCAAATAAACTCAAAAAAGATGTTCAATGTGACCAGTCATTAGGGAAATGCAAAAACCCGCCATAGGCTATCACTACATACCTCTCAGAATGGCTGAAATTAAAAATAATGACAACAGCTAGTGCTGACACAGATGCTGAGAGTCTGATCACTCAGACATGGCTGGTGGCAATATAAAATGGTGCAACCAGTTGGGAAAATAGTTCGGCAGGTTTTTAAACATCTAAATGTGTAACTATCAGAAATTTCCTGGCAGTCCAGTGGTTAGGACTCCATGTTTTCACTGCCAAGGCTGCAGGTTCAATCCCTAATTGAGGAACTAAGATCCTGCAGGCTGCACAGCATGGCCAAAAATAAATAAATAAGCATGCAGCTGTCATATGATTTGGCAGTGGCACTCCTGGGTATTTATTACAGAGAAATGAAAACAGATATTCACACAAAAACCTGCCCATGAATGTTCATAGCAGCTTTTCTCCAGCCCCCAAACTAGAAACAACTCAGATGCTCATCAGTGGGTGAACAATTTGACTACATATCCATTTCATAAGAATACTACTCAGCAAGGAAAAGACACTGTTGATGCAGTGAATAATCCTGTCCTGGAAGATTCTGTGCTATCTCATCCCTTGTATATAGCATTATTAAAATAGTCAGTCAGGCTTCTCTGTCCATGGGATTTTCCTGGCGAGAATACTGGAGTGGGTTGCCATTTCCTCCTCCAGGAGATCTTCCTGACCCAGGAATCAAACCCACGTCTCTTGCATCTCCTGCATTGGCAGGCGGATTCTTTACCACTAGCGCCACCTGGGAAGCCCCAGTAAGTTTATAGTGACGTAAAACAGATTAGTGGTTGGCAGGGATTAAGACGTGTGTTGGGTAGGAGGGAGGTGGGTGTGGTTATAAAGGGCAACATGAGGGATCCTGATGGTCATGGAAATCCTGTGTTTTGACTGTAAGAATGTCAATATTTTGGTTTTGATATTATCTTATAGTTTTTGCAAGATTTTATTATTGGGAGAAACCACATGTGAACCTATAGGTATCTCAGAATAAAAGGTTTACTGCAAAAACAATGAAATGATGTGTGTGTGGGGGACCCCTTTGTATGTAGCAACCCAGAAGAATGCCTATGATATAATCTGAAGTGATAGGAGCTGATGACAAAACTTTCTTGTTTCGGAGTGATGACAGTTCTGGAGTAGGCATGCTTGTTGGGGAAACAAGACCGGAAGGCCACGTCCCCAGATACTCATGGTGGTTTGAGTTAGAGTTGAAACCCACCTGTTATCTCCCTGTCTGTCTGAACACTGGTCTCCCTTGGTCCTTCTGGGCTCCCTAGTGGGAGATGGATGAGGAAGGGGGTGGTTGCAATGTAGGGTACTGAGTCTGGGGTGGGTATGTGCATTCTACTTGGAGTTATGGGTAATGTTTTCTTCTTATCTCTGAGTTCCAAACATGTGATATGGCTACATGAACTTTTTATGATGGAAGAGATTATATATTTAAAAAGGAAACCACACGAGCAGAAGCAAAGCATTCTCAGGGAGCTGGTAGTGCGCACTGGGTTATTGAACAGCCATCTGACAGCAGCTCTGAGTTCTAGGGACAGGAGATGGGGGTGAGGGTTAGGGGGTGGCAGGGTGGGCTTTGCTCTGAGCCCTTTACTGCTCCGGCTTCCCCTGCACCTGCCTGATACAGGCGCGTCCCAGAACCGCGGGGCTGCTGGCGGGCCTCACCGACCAGACACACCTGTTCTCCCACAGAGCCATAAAGCCAGAAGGCAGTCTCCGGGCAGCAGGGGGGCGGGGACCGTCCCAGGAACCCACGTCTCGGCTCAGCGGTGCTGTCCTCCCCGAAACATGTCCCCCAACCCGGGTTCTGTGATACTGTGACTTTATAGTAAGAAATGTATATTTGGTCTTCATCTGTTTCTGGAACAGAGCCCCTTAGAACCTTTGGAATTTCCTAAGTGATGAGAGCGCCAGAAGTATCTCATATGCATGACAAACCCCTTTCAGCAGGCTGCTGAGTTTATGTTAATGAGGTGACTTTTGGAAAGCCCCTGAGATGGGGCTGGTTGCCAGGGAAACCCACCCAGTGATTAGAGAGTTGGTACTTTCATTTCCCCACAACACCCCAGCGGAGGGGAGAGGTGCTGGGGGTTGAGGTCAAGTCACCAACTGCCAATGACTTAGTCAATCGTGGCTGCGTGATAAAGACTCTGTAGAAACCCAGGAGGATGGGCTTCTGGAAGCTTCTGAGCAGGTGGAGGTGCTGGGAGAGTCCTACCTTGCTCCGTATCCTTTATAATGTCCTTTAAAATAAACTCACGCACGTGGGTAAATGTTTCTCTGAGTTCTGAGAGCTGCTCTCCTAGCAAATGAATTGACCCAGAGGAGGGGATCATGGGGACCTCTGATTTATAGCAGGTAGATCAGAAACACGGCGGCTCTTGGACCTTGGCCTCTGAAGTTGGGTGGGGAACAGCCTGAGCCCTTGATGCTCTCTCCAGGCGGACAATGTGAGAACTGACTTGGACTGTAGGACCCCCAGCTGGTGGAGGAGAATTTCTTGGTGTCGGAAGCTCCATACCTTCATCACACACGCTCCACTCAGATGAGGGCTTTGGTGGCTCAGACGGTAAAGCATCTGTCTGCGGTGCGGGAGACTCAGGTTCGATCCCTGGGTTGGGAAGATCCCCTGGAGAAGGAAACGGCAGCCCACTCCAATACCCTTGCCTGGAAAATCCCATGGACGGAGGAACCTGGTAGGCAGTCCATGGGGTCACAAAGAGTCAGACATGACTGAGCAGCTTCGCTTTTTCACTTTCTGCTCAGACGTGCACAAACTGCGCCCTAGGGGACAGGCGAGGCCCACCTGAGATGCTCGCGGCTCCCCTGAATGAGCCGGCCCTTCCAGCAGCACTGAGAGGCAAGTGTGAGGGAAGAGGGCATTTTTCCTCCTTTGGAAATAATTTTTGGTTGAGGCAGAGGGTTTTGTTGGTTTGTCCTTGGACCTCGGGTAGGAAGTAAGGTCTAGTCTCTGCCGCATCCTTTACTGAAGTCGGTGAAGAACACAGATGCTGCTGGCTCACAGTGCAGGTCACTGTCCCCAAGAAGTCACTTACAGGTCTTTGCTGACGTGCATTTAGATAAGGGGTGATGGTTTAGTCTGGGGGGAGAAGGACCCGTTGACGTGCGTTTCCAGGTTTTGCACCTCTTTCTAAAAATATTTTTAAATCGAGAGCCACCCACTGAGTCTCCTTTTGACCCAGTGTCCTTAGGAGCAGCGTCTTGAGGGGGCCCAGCGCTCCAAGGCCTGGCCCAGAAGTGAGGCAGCCCCTTGCCTTGCTTCCTGGGTGGCCACCTTCATGCAAGGACTTCAGGGTCTTGTCTGGTGTCTGTTCTCGGCACGTCTGGTTCTGTCAGGCAGGGAGGAAGCCCAGCTCCCACTGTCTCAGTGTGCGGCCGCAGGCCTGGGGGCATCTGGCCTTGCTCAAGGTCACCGGGCAGCAGCTGAAGAGGTTGGCAAACAGAGCCGGGACTGTGGCCGCCAGCTCCCTGCTCCAGCCCAGGGATCGGGTTACAGCGGGTCCAGCCGGTTTGGAAGACCACTGCTGCCCCTCTGCGTTTGTGCGTGGTGGAGAAAATTGGCCTTTGCGCCTTCAGAAACCTGACCAAGCAAAGGCATTGGGGGCCAAGAACCCCTGCTGTCCTCAGAGGGCCTCTAGGTGACTCTGTGTGGCCTGCTCCGCCCCTGGGTTGTCTGCAGAGCCAGGCTTGGCCGCAGGGCCCTGTTTGTTGTGGGCAGTCGCCATGCCACGCTCAGCAGGGGAGGCCCCCAGACAGGTGTTTCCCCAGCCCGCCTGGCCTGGGGAGGGTGGTGGCACCTTCTCCAGTGTCTCTTAGGGGCCCAATCCTGGAGACAGGACTCTCGTTGTATCATATCCCCTCCGCACGCCTGGGTGCCTTCCTGCTAACCCAGAGTCTGGTTAGCATCACTGGGTCCCCAGGACACCACTCTCGGAAGGGGTGTCCTTGCCCCCCCAGGGACACTTTGCTGCTTGTCCCCTGGGGAGGGGCAGTAAGCTGAGAGACCTCGGGTACCGGCCACTGCTCTGGGGCCGCGTTCCTCCAGTTTTCCCCAAACTGACACTAAGCCCTTTGGTGCAGGTGCCGAGAGTTAACTGTAGCTTAAGCCTTTGAAGTGCTGCCCCGCTCCGGGACCTAGCTTGTGAGAGTCAGTCGTGCACGAACTTCTCAGCCCCAGTCAGCCGTGACACGTCTGTAGCTTGAATCAACCAGGCTGGACGTATTGACAATCGGCAACACTACAAACCAGGATTTATCCCTTTACCCCAGCACCTGGAGCCAGTTAACCAGCCCACCTCTATTTTTTGGGGTCCTCTGTGCAGAGTTCATGGAATCCCAGCAGAATCATGGGCAGGTCACCACGAGGCTGTTGGGGGTGAGGGGTGGATGGGCAGCTGAGCTGTTCACCTCAACCATGGATTGCAAGGGTCTGAGGGTCAACAGCAGTGTCTGGGGGACAGTTTGTTTATCTTGCCCCCCCAGCCCTTTCCAGTGGATCTCCCGGGCAGCCTCACTTTGCCTGGAGCAGCGCTGACCTCAGCTACTGCTACCAGCCCTACTCCAGTTCTCAGAGTGAGGGCCCCCAGGCTACACTCTCTTATCCGGCAGATGAACTGACAAGGGAACGGGGAGGGAAAAGGGGAGTTTCCTGGGACCCTTAGAATCTCAGAGCTAGGGCTCCGGTCCTGGTCTCAGAGTCCCAGATAGTGTGGACCCTGCACTTCCACCCTCTGGACACCCCAGCCCTTTGTCACAGTCTCTGCTGGAGTTAGGGTTCTTGGGTCTGTCCCCACAGTGGGCTGGGTCCTGCCTGGGTCAGCCCTGTGACAGAGGCCTGGGCAGAGCCGGAAGTGATACATGTTCCTTAAATGAGAGCAAGTGCACACAGCAGGGAGTGAGCCCATGCTTGTGGGTGACCAGAGGCACCGGTGGTTTCAGATCCCAGCCTAGACACTTGCTGTCCCCTCAGCCTTGGTCTCCTCCACTCGAGAATGGGCATAAATGATACAGTGGAAAACACAAGTACTGCCTGGCTCCTCACACTGCTTTAGTATGTGGTAACTAGTATTATTGTTACTAATGAGAAGGTCCTTTATGGGCTCCTCTGTGGGCAGTTTTGAGTCCTCTAATGTCCCCAGATGGCCACAAAGCAGCACGCTGGCTGACTTAGGACGGTACTGTTGGTTAACATCCCAGATCAGCCTCAGGTGCCCACTCGCCTTACCAGCTGTGGGTTGTAGCCTCCTGTGGTTGAAGGCGTGTCCTTCTCCTGGGTTAGATGTCTGTGTGCACGCCCATGCACATGCGTGCATAGATAACTGTGCACACACACACATGCACTCAGGCACTACATAGTCACATGTGCACACCAGGACAAGCACACACATGCACCACATGTGTGGATACTCATACACACCAGCACATACTTGTGTACACACATGTGCACACACACACACACACAGCCGCTCCCTATGATCAATGGTAACACGTGGTTTCAGTAGCTGTATAGTGTTCTGTTGAGTTGAGTTCAGTCGCTCATTCATGTCCGACTCTTTGTGACCCCATGGACTGCAGCATGCGAGGCCTCCCTGTCCATCACCAACTCCTGGAGTTTATTCAAACTCATGTCCATTGCATCGATTTGCCATTCAAACATCTCATCCTCTGTTGTCCCTTTCTCCTCCCACCTTCAATCTTTCCCAGCATCAGGGTCTTTTCCAATGAGTCAGTTCTTCAAATCAGGTAGCCAAAGTATTTGAGTTTCAACTTCAGCATCAGTCCTTCCAGTGAATATTCAGGACTGATCTCCTTTAGGATGGACTGGTTGGATCTCCTTGCAGTCCAAGGGACTCTCAAAGAGTCTTCTCCAATACCACAGTTCAAAAGCATCAATTATTAGGCGCTCAGCTTTCTTTATAGTCCAACCCTCACATCCATACATGACTACTGGAAAAACCATAGCCTTGACTAGACGGACATTTGTTGACAAAGTAATGTCTCTGCTTTTTACTATGCTGTTTAGGTAATGCTCTGTGGTTCTTCCTAAAATTTCCTTAACTTCTTTGAAAATAACAAAAGGGCATGTGTTATAAGCACACAGCTTGATATATATTCACAGAGTGAAATATATCCAGTAAACACTCCCCCACACCCAGGTCAAGAATCAGGATGTGTCCCGGCCCCAGAAGCCCCCACGTGCCTTCTCCTGTCCCCTCCCTCATCGCTGGGATGACCCCTTTCCAGACTCCCATGTCTTTATGAGATGGACCCATGCAGGGAGTGCTCCCTCGTGTCCTGGCTTCTTCTGCTTGGCACTAACTTTGTGAGATCCTCCCGTGAGAGTGTGTAAGCTGGATCGCCCACTCATTACAGTACAGTTTCTGCTATTTTTTCCCATTGCAATGATGTGGGTACTAGGGGCTGTTAGGAACCGGAATGAGGTGCTGGAACACTGCTACACGTCATGTGCACCCGTGAGACCTATTTCTGCTGGGTGTGTGCTTGGCACTGGGAGCCCCGTGTCTGACACTCTTCATAATCATAGGCAGGTGAGGGGGGACACACCTGCCAGGTGAGAGTCAGGGTTTCCAGAGCACATGGGAACACGGAGCTCAAGGCAGCCTGCGAACACAGCTGGAGCACGTATGCAGCGTGTGTGAGAACTGAACTCCTTCTCACCACTGAATACCATTTCATCACATGAATGTACCATCTATTATTTATCCATTCGTCAAATAATGGACACTGGAGTTGTTTCTACTTTTCAGCTATTGTGAATAGTGCTGCTATGAAATTCCACGTGCAAGTGTTTGGTAAACATGTATTTCCTGTTGTCTTGGATACAACCTACCTAACCCATGGAATTTCTGGGTCAAATGACCCCATGTCAGTTTGAGGAATAAGCAGCCACTTTGAGAGACTGGGTAAGCATACGTCAGGAAGAGATTAAGTGCATTCACTTCCATTCAAGAAACTTAATAAATAACATGATATAACATGAAATAAACGTGAACATTTATATCCTTGGCCCAAACATCCCCCGAGCGTCCCCACACGCCTGGAAGGAAGACCTTGGAAGGTAGAGGGGCCATCGCAGTGTTGATGGTAACACAGTCCAGCTCATCAGGGAGATCAAAGAACTTATGATAAATGCAAGTGTTTTCATGGTTTTTCTGTTGAGTTCACTCCTTGAGCCAGCTCTCATGGGGTGGGCGTTTGGAAGCCATCAGAGTGCTGGAGAGGCAAAGTCTTTGCCACGTGGGCTCGCTTGCTAGTAGGGGAGAGTGGGCGATGGAGCAGGTAACCGGGCAGGTCATATTCTACGTGAGAAGACCAGAGGGGCTGTGGACCACAAGCAGGGTGCCGGGGAGTGAGGTGCCGGGCACCAGGGGTGCAGCGGTAGAGGAGGTCAGAGGGGTCAGGGCTTCTGCTTTTATTCTGCCGGGTGGCCCGTTTCAGGGTGTGCACAGAGGACCAGGGCTGACCTCATGCTTGGAAGGGGTCCCTCTGGCTGCTAGGTTGAGAGATGACAGGGGAGGGGAGGGCAAAAGCAGCACGACCCCTCAGGAGGCCTCTGCAGGAAGTCCACGGAGAGGTGGTGGCCAAATGTACCCAGTAATAGAACCCGCTGTTACGGAAATACTCTGTCCCAATAACGTGGAAACATGTCCACTGGATGCTGCCTCGTCGTCGTGCTGCGGGAAATAATTGTCACTGTTGCAGTTTGACATAGGTCCCCTGGGGCTCTTTTATGTGTATATAAACACATACTTTTTTTTTTTTTACTTTAATGGGATTATACCCTAAGTATAAAGTTCAGTAATCTTGCTTTCCTCCTTAATATGCCCTGGGCGTCTGCTCAGTATGTACGGGGCCACCTTCTCTTTTGCAGCTGCCAGGCGAGTATGACACAGTCGTGCTGTTATATGCCTAATAATTCCCAGAGTCACGGACACTGCTGTTTCTACGTTTTCACTGCTTTGAACAGTCTTGCCGTGAAACTTCTGGGTTGAAGGGTGAGAGGGACGATGTGTAGGGACCGGGGTGAGAGGGGGATGGGAGGCAAGCCAAGCAGAGAGCGTGGGCAGAGATGCGGAGGGTGACCCCGCCAACCTGTCATCTTGGAGAACGAAGGACGGATTCCCAGGTTTTGCCGGCCGAGGCCACACTCTCCTCTCAGCCCTCAGCACTCAGTCATTACCAGAGTTCCTTCTCGGCCTGCTCTCTCTCCTGGTCTAAAGATGCTGCAGGTTGCAGGGTGGCCTGACCGAAGCTACCCACTCTCCTCCTGTCTCCCTGCAGGTGACTGGCCCGGGCCTGTGGCCGCAAACCCCACCAGGAATGCTTCTTTAACCTTGGCCTACATCCGACCCTCCTGAGCTCTGGCATCAGTAACCTTGTGACCTCTGGCCCTTGCCCGTCAGTAGACATCTCCAGCCTGGCAGTTTTCACACAGAGAGCCCTTTGGAAATTTAAGCAGGAACAGAATATTTACATAGCCTTAAACTACCCCTCTCTGAATATTTAAGTTATAGAAGGGAAAATGGGGACTTTACAGTGGACCCCAGTAGACTCAACTTAGCCAAATCATCAGGGCGGTCGTCACCTGCAGTGAGATGGCATGTACCCCTGATGTGGAGCTGAGAATGGAAGCCCTGGGCGCCCTTCCCCGTAAACATGGGAAAACTCAGACGTACCACAGTGAGCAGGGAGCCAAAAGCAAAGACAACAGACGCGATGTACAAATGTTCATAGCGCTGTCCTTCACAGTAGCAGAAAGGCGGAAACAACCCCAACACCCACAGCCGGTGAACGGAGAAACGAAATGTGGTCTTTCTTTACGGTGGAATATTATTCAGCCGCAGAAAGGAAGGCGTTCGTGACACACGTCACAACATGAGTGGACTTTAAAGACTACGCTCAGTGAAATAAGCAGACACAAAAGGACGACTTACTGTATGTCTCCACTTGTGTGAAATATCCAGAAGGGGCACGTTCATAGAGGCAGGAAGTCAAACAGTGGTTGCCAGGGGCTGTTACTGCTTAGCGGGCACAGAGCACCTGTCTGGGGTGTTTTCTGTCTGGTTTTGAACCTGTTGGAGCTTGATAGTGATCATGGCTGCACAGCACTGTGAATGTCGCGAACGCCCCTGGATTGTACCGTTAAAAAAACAGTAGCAAGTTCTACGTTCTATATGTTTTACCGCAATTTAGAAAAATCAGTTATGTAGTACACCAAAACCCACTGATTTCTGCACTTTCAATAAGTGAATGGTATGGCACGTGAGTAGGCTGCTCAGTCATGTCTGACTCTTTGCGACCCCCATGGACTGTATCCCGCCAGGCTCCTCTGTCCACGGGAGTCTCCAGACAAGAACACTGGAGTGGGCTGCCATTTCCTTCTCCAGGGGGTCTTCCGGATCCAGGGATCAAGCCCGTATCTCCTGTGTCTCCTGCACTGATGGGCGGACTCTTTACCACTGGGCCACCTGGGAGGCCTGTTAAAAAACAAATTGAGTGACATGCTACAAAATGGTCCCCGTTCTCCCGGGTGTGTGCCGCGTGGGCCCCTCCCTTCCCCTGCTCAGACGCCACGTGTTAGTCTGCTCAGGCCACACAGACCGGGGCGCTTATGCAACAGACACGTGTCTTCTCGTACTTCTGGAGGCTGGAAGGCCAAGGTTAAAGCGTTGGCCTCTGTGGGGAAAATGATTAAGAAGGTGCCAGCTCTCGGGTCCATCTTTCCCCTGTGTCCCTGATCTGTTCTGCCCACTCCTCTTCCTGCACCAGCTTCCCCTAGACCTGCTGCCAGCATGTCACCTGCTCTGTGTGTTGGGGGGCAGGGGGTCGGGGACAGAGCTGGGCTTCTTCGTCCACACTCCGGCCTCCAAAACCGTCATGTGCGTGGATGAGGGAGTACAGTTCTCCCAGAAGGAGTACGTGTTCCATCCTGTTGATGCTGCAGGCGTGTGAGCAGAAGCTGTGACCTGTCTGGATGGCAGGGCCCTGGGCAGAGCCAGGACTCTGGGCAACCTCCCGGCCCACGGACAGGCTCGCAGCCCCTGGGTGTCTGCGGCAACGCTCAGCCATCAGCGATCCGTGGAGCAGAGGTCTGAGCCAGAGGAAAATGTGGCTCCCAACTGCCCCGTCACTTGCACTTTGTCCGCAGGGCTCAGTCCTGGCTTTCTCAGTCGCTTTGTTCTCCGGACACCCGGGGTTTTGATTATGAGCTGCTGAGGATGACTTCATGCGGAGATTTTATCGCCTAATAGAGTGCACACGTATTTTAGAAAAACAAACCTCGCAGGACAAAAGTAAAACTACAGCTTTCCCAGAAATATGTTTAAAGAAAAAAAAAAAAAAAAACGTTAAGAACCCAGCAGGATGTAAAGTGCTAGTGTGAAGTGTGAGGCAGCAGGGGGATGCTTGGGCTGAGGTGGTGGGCCAACCCCCTCCACAGCCTGTCCCCAGGCAGGCCTGCCAGGAACGTGGGCACAGGGCCCCCTGCACAGGCACACACAAACCTTCCTCCTCCCTGAGTGAGCAGGGCTGGAGGACCAGGGAGAGCCTCTCCGGAGGGGGCGCCAGTGCAAGGCCTGATCCAGATGGGGCGCCTAGCTAGTGTCTGTGCTGTCCAGGGGGAGCGCTGCCGCCAACCCTCCTTGCACAGCCGACGATCCCCCAGGCCCTGCCTCCCACCCGCGCCCCATCTGGCCTGTGCCCCAGGTGAGCTGCTGAACACCAGGCCAAGGCAGAGCCTCCATCTGCCAGTGTCCAGGTGACTGTTTACCATCCCGAGCCCTCAGGTGCGTGTCCGCCCGCCCAGCAGCCTCTAGGGGAGACAGAGCAGGCGCTGTTCTTTGCGTTGTCACGACTGGGAAATGGAATAAGAATAACAGTGGTGCTTGCTGTCGGTAGGCCTGATGCTGCCGGGAAGTTGGAAGCATTGTCACCCCCACTTTACAGTAGGCGGGATCAAGGCCCAGAGAGGTGCCAGCCTGTCCAGTGTGGCTGACCAGGAGATGAACCCAAGTAAGCCTGGCTGCCCTGGCCCCCAGGGTGGGAGTGGGCGCCCCGAGGCCCAAGGCCAGGGTGTCACCAGGCTCTAGCCAGCCGGAGACAGCTGGCCCCAGCACCCCCCAGCCTCCTGGGCCTGAAGGGGGGCCCTCCCACGCAGCCTACCCACGTGGCCTCGTCCTCCAGCTAACCTTGTCTCCAGAGCAAGGCGTGCCCTGGAATGAGCGCACCGGAAATTTTATTGATCCCAAGAAAGAAACTTAATTAGGTTCATAAGCTGTCACTCTTGACACTCTCCAGAGGCCCGCCTCTGGTTTCCAGGGCCCCAGGGAACCCGAGGCCCCGAGGCAGGTTTGCCTGTGCCCTCCCCTCTTCAGGCGATGCCAGGTGGCCTTCAAACCCTGCCTGGCCCTGCCTTGCCCACTGTGGAACCTGGTGCCGGAGTCACCTCTCTCCCTCCCTCACGGTGAGGCCGTGATGGGCTCTGCCCCACCTCATACACGCATACACACATGCCCATGCACACACATGTACACACCGGCACCCATGCCTCCATACACATGCACACAGGTGCCCACATACAGGCGTGCACAGGCACACACCCACACACAGGTACACCCTGCAATGCACACATGCCCACACACCTCCACACACACGTACACACGCACATGCATGCACCTGCACATGTGCCCACACGCCTCCACACACATGCACACAGGTGTCCCCGCATACAGGCACGCACATGCACACAGCCACACATGTACATACCCTGCAATGTACGCACGCCTCCACACACATGCACACAGGTGCCCCACATACAGGCACAACCACGCACACACCCACACATGCACACACATGTCCACACATATGTATACACCCCACATGCACACATGCCCACACACTTCCATACACATGTGCATACATGCCCCCACACACACCTGCACACATGCCCACACACGTATGTGCCCCCACACGTGCACTGCTACCCACACACACATACTCGCCTTCACCCCTATCCATCTTCTCAGCCGTCAGCACTTCCTGTCTCATGGCCCACTCTGGCTGTGAGTAACTGCTCTAGCCCCCGTGATCGCCCGCTCGTGTGTGTCTGCCCCCGAGGCCTGAGCTCCGGAGATGGGGCCATGCCATCATGGCCCCTGGGCCCCCAGCATCGGTCCAGCCAGGGACACGACCGAGCGGGTGGCAGTGCCCCAGGAACCAGTGGATCAGGCTGCTGTCTCTGCCCCGGCGCTGTTGCTGGATGGAGCCTGCCCTGGGTGCCCGTGTGGGCGCAGCTGAGGGGCCTGGAGGCCTTACTCCAGCAGCCCTCGCCCAGCCCCCTGGCCCCAGGCCTCCAGGCAGGAACTGATTGACAGACACACCAGACCACTCTACCTCCCATGGCCTTGTGTCCAGGAACATTGCTCTTCCAGGCCCCCTGGATGTGCTACCCGCAGGAAGCCTCCACAGACCCCTCCCCGCCGCCCTCTGCCTGGTTCCTGGGGCACATCTCCACATGGGGCTCCTGGCTGCAGGGGGCCAAGGGCCTCACCCATATCCTGCCAGGCCCTCTCCCAACGGGCGAGCCGAAGGCATGGCCTGGGGTTCCGGGGGGCTGAGGAGTTGGCAGGACGGTGTCAAACCCGGAATGTGGTCAGGAAGGACATTCCTGTGTCCTACTTGTGAACTGTATCGAGGTGCCAAGCGGGACACAGGCCCCAGGGGACCCAGACACAGCCACTGGTCACGGGCAGCTCACGCTCTGCTGTGTGTGAAAGTGCAGGTCTGAGCAACGCCTAGAGAGCTGGGCCCCTGCCCTGCCGCCCTAGTGCCCCCGCTGCCCACTCCATCCGGGCAGCCTGGCCGCCAGGGCCACCCACTCCTGGCTCACACACTTAGGTTTTGGCCTTTGGAAAAAAGAGTTCTTTGCATCACTTATTTTCAGTCCCACCCATGTCTGGCTGCTCTGAGGCCCCAGTAGGGGCCAGAGGGATTTCTAGGAAAGGGGATCACGTGGAAAAGGAGCCGTGGGCAAGTCATCTGGGCCAAGCTGGACCACTTTAGGCTAGCACGCTGACGGCCTCAGCACATCTCCCCAAGTGTCCCGACTGTCAGGCATGTCTCTCCCGGAGGCCCGAAGTGAGGAGACAGGCGCAGTGACTGGCAGAGAAGGGCGGGGTAGCCCGCATCCCCTAACCCAGGCTGGACCACAGAACCCTTCTTTCCAGGGGCATCTCTCACACTGGGGTATGGGGTACCCTCTGCCTTCCCGTGCTAGGCAGGCCGCCGCCACCGTGGAGCTGGCGAGCATGATCCCCCCCACCTCCCGATGGAAAGAATCAGCCAGTGGAAAGCTACAAGAACCCCCAGCACCAAGCTCCTAACAGTTCCCCTCAACTGCATTCACACAGCATGGCACCGGCGGGGAAAATCGCACATAGGACCTATTTACTTAGAGGCCTGGCCAGCCTCTGGAAATGAGCGTTTCGAGTTGGCCAGGAAAGAGGCTGGAGTTACGTGGGAGCCTTTCAATGTATGGCTGTCCCACAATTCGTATTCCAGGCTCCCGTTGATGGACGTGTAGATGGTTTCCAGTGTTTTTCACGATTATAAATCACGCTGTGGTGAGCCGAGTTGGCGCGCCTCCTGTGGAAATGGGCTAGGCTTTCTTCAGAACAGTCTCCTCCGCCCTGCGTTTGCAGGGTAGTAAGCATCGCCTTGGAGAGCTTGTTAAATATACATATTACCAGGTCTGTCCCTTGGCGGGTCTGAGTTTTTAAGGCCCAGGAATCTTTTCTTTCTTTCAGCCGGACTGCAGTGATTCCTGTTATCGGGCAGTTTAGTCCCAAAGCAGAACTGACTCAGGAAGCACGGGCCACAGTTACTAATTAGATATACCGATCCCCCGAAAGGGGCATGCCCAATTCCGGGCCCTCCCGCAGTGGAAAAGAACCCCGTTTCTCCACGTTCTTGCCAATTCTCCATACTGTGAGGTTCTGTTTTGTTTTTTTAGAAAAACTTTTCCAACTCGAGGAGGGTGTAGTAATACCTTATTTTAATGTAATTTGCGCTCCCTGTACTTTTTGGTGTGGTTGAGCACTTTTCCAGTGTTTAATGACCATTCGAGTTCCCTTTCTGTGAATTACCCTTCATGTCCTTTGTGTGCTTCACCGTGGAATGCTTGGCTTTTAAAAAGTCAGTTTGTAATCACCTTCCACACGTTCTGCTCCTTTATCAGTTATCTGTATTGCAAACATTTATGTCTAGTTTGTTTTGTCTTTTCACCTTGCTTATGGTGTCTTGTTGACCAAGTATGAAACGGAATTATAATCGGATTTCTTAATTGGAGCCATTTTCATTTTCTTATGGTTTGTGCATTTTATGGTTTGTGTATCTTGTGTAAGACATCCTCCCATTCCCAATCAGAAAACCAGTCTTCTACATTTTTCTCCAGAGGTTTTTTTAAAGTTTTGTTTTGCACGTTCAGATTCTAAATATGCTTGAATTGGCTGTGTATGCAGTGTGAGGTGGGAGATTTCGCTTAATTTTCTATGTGGACAGCCAGCTGTTCCAGAACCTTCTTTTCATAGGCCACCCTTTCCTCAGTGACTTGTAACGACACTTCTGTCTTATGTCAGCTTTCCATATTTGCTTTCATCATTCTCTTTGAAGGTGGTTTTCGGTGTTGTGGTTGTATTTTCTTTCCTTTAGGCTATATCACACGGCTTGTGGGATACAGACCCTGCACTATTCTGCACTGAGAGCACAGAGTCTCAACCACTGGATCGCCAAGGAAGTCCCCTATATAGGGCTTTTAAAAGATAGCTGTACTGAGAGACTTCCCTGACGGTCCAGTGGTTAAGCCTCCACGCTTCCACTGCAGGGGGGCACAGGGTTCGATACCTGGCCGGGAAACTAAGATCCCACAAGTTGCGTGATGTGGCTAAAAACTTTAAAAAATAAAAATAAAAACAGCTATATTGAGATATAATCCACAACCATGCAGTTCACCCGTTTAAAGTGCACAGTTCAGTGATGTTAGTGTATTCACACACCAGCATCGTCAGTCAGTGTAAGAGCCTGTGCGTATGCTCTGAAAGAGACCAGGTACCACCCTCGCCATCAGCTGTGTGCCTGCTCAGTCGCTCAGCCGTGTCCACCTCTGCGACTCCATGGACAGCCAGGCTCCTCTGTCCATGGGATTCTCCAGGCAAGAATACTAGAGTGGGTAGCCATTTCTTTCTCCAGGGGGTCTTCCTGACCCAGGGATCAAACCCACGTCTCCTGCATTCGTTGGCAGACTGTTTTCCAAAGCAGCTGCACCATTTTACATTCTCACCAGCATCAGTGAGCACTGATTACTTCGCATCCCTGCCTACACTTGTTATTCTCAACTTTTAGACTCTGGCCATCTCAGTGGGTAGTAAAGTGGTACCATCCTTGTTTTCATTTGCAGTTCCCTGATGACTGATAATGTCAGGCATCTCATCATGCTCTTATTGGCCATTCATGTATCTTCCTTGGAAAAATATCTATCATCCCTGTTGCCGTATTTAAATTGGGTTGTCCTTTCATCGGGCTTACCTGGTGGCTCAGTTGGTAAAGAATCCACCTGCAATGCAGGAGACCCTGGTTCGGTTCCTGGGTTGGGAAGATCCCTGGAGAAGGGATAGGCTACCCCCTCCAGTATTCTTGGCTTCCCTTGTGGCTCAGCTGGTAAAGAATCTGCTTGCAATGTGGGATATTTTAGAGCATAGGTCCTTATCAAATATACAATTTACAAATATTTTCTCTCATTCTCTGGTTGTCTTTGCATTTTCTTGATGATGTCCTTTGAAGCACAAAAGTTTTTAAAAGTCTAAATTCTCTATTTTTTCTTCTGCTGCTCCTGATTTTTGTGTCATATCTAAGAATGATTTGGCAAATCTGAGGCCATGAGGATGTACCCTTGTGTTTTCTGCTAGAAGTTTTTTTTTTTTTTTTTAGCTCTTACATTTAGATCTTTGAGCCATTTTGAGTTCATTTTTGCCTGTGATGTGAGATAAGGGTACAACTTTTATTCTTTTGCGTGTGGCTATCCAGTCATTCCAGCACTATTTGTTGAAAAGATTATTCTTTCCCCTTTAAATGGTCTTGGCCCCCTGTTGAAAATCAGTTAACCTTCACACACAGTTTTATTTCTGGACTCTCCGTTCTATTTCATTGAGCTGTGTGCCCTTTCTCGTACCACACTGACTTTTTACGGTTGCCCTGTGGTACGTCTTGAGAAAGGGAAGTGCGAATCCTATTTTGTTCTCTTTCTCAAGATTGTTTTTGGCTATTACAGGTCTTTTGCAATTCTGCATGAATTTCAGAATCAACTCATCAGTTTCTCCAAAGAAGTCAACCGGGGTCTGACAGGGATTGCATTGAGTCTGTAGTTCTGGGGACTTTACCGTCTTCACCGTGTTGAGTCTTCCATCCCATGAACATGGGATCTTTTTTCATTCACTTATAGCTTTAATTTCCTCCCCGATGTTTCGCAGCTTTCAGAGTGTACGCTTCCATTTGCTGTTACATTTACTCCTCTAAGTATTTTATTCTTTTCGCCACTATTGTAATTGAACTTGCATTCTGGTCAGACGTGTGTTTTTTAAAATACTTATTTGTTTGGCTGCATCAGGCCTTAGTCTCTGTATGTAGGATCTTCACTTCCGCTCTTGGGCTCTCTCGTTGTGGCTCACAGGCTTAGTTGCCCCGGGGCACGTGAGATCTTAATTCCCTGACCAGGGATCAAACCCTCGTCCCCTGCATTGCAAGGCGGATTCTTAACCCGTGTATGACCAGGGAAGTCCCTCGATGTGTTATTCAGCAAGCGTTTTGGAGTAAATTTTTCTCAAGCGGAAGGCTAACAAACTGAAGGTCCCAGGTAGTGCGGCAGGCCCGTCCCTGCCCCGCCGCTCGCCTGGCCCCGCAGCTGCTCCACATGTCGTGGGTGGGTCTCCGTCTTGTTTCCTTTCTGTCTAAATGAGATGCAGGAGGTGGTGGGTGATGGGCTGGGAATCACTGAGCTTAATGAGTCCTCCCTCTAGAGGTGGGGCTGATGGAAAGAGAGGCCTGACATGTTCCTTCAGAGTTCCGTCTGTCCTGGCAGGGGAGTAGAAGGTCAAGGGAGATCGCCCTCACCCTCCCAACCTGACCCAGTGTGGATGGTGGTCAGCGACAAATGTGAATGAGACAGGCCCCCTGCCTTGAAGGCTCTCCCAGGTTTGTGAGGAAGAGAGACATGGTCTCAAAACAGAATGGAAAGTCTGGCTCAGGGACACTGCTTTGCCAAGGGCTGAGTTTCCCTGGGCTTCTCTGGTGGCTCAGATGGTAAGGAATCTGCCTGAAATGCAGGAGACCCTGGTTCAATCCCTGGGTCAGGAAGATCCCCCGGAGAATTACATGGCTACCCACTCCAGTACTCTTGGGCTTCCCTTGTGGCTCAGCTGGTAAAGAATCTGCCTGCAATGTGGAAGACCTGGGTTCAACCCCTGAGTTGGGAACATCCTCTGGAGAAGGGAAAGGCTACCCACTCCAGTATTCTTGCCTGGAAAATCCCATGGAGAGAGGAGCCTGGTAGGCTAGAGTCTATGTGGTGGTCACACAGACTCGGACATGACTGAGCAAGTAACACTTTCATTTTCATGCTGAGGGCCGAGTTTGCCTAGTGAAGAGCACAGCCAGAAATGTCTGCAAAAGTCCGGGAAGGCTTCTTGGAGGAGGTGACGTTTGATCTGAATCTCAAAAAGGGCAGATTCTCTGGCAGGCAATGAGGATAAGGCTTTCCAGCAGAGGAAATGGTCTGCACAGAGGCCCACAGACGGGAAAGAGGCCGCAGCTCTCCTATGGTCCTCCGCCTTGCTAATATAAAATTAAACGACTCAAAAAATGTTATAAACTACAGGGTTTCTCATCTCAAAAAACCTTGCCTGGATGAATAGTCATGAAGTTTTACTGTCATTATCTTAGTAATTGCCCTACCATGCAGGCTTAGTTATAGATGAGCATATAAATCATTATCTCATGGAATTGTTTTAAACGATGAGGAATTTGGGGGATTAACAAGTTCAAGCTAGTTGCTTACATGTGACAACTAGCTCTTCGGTGGTGGGAGAAAGCCCTGATTAGCAGTGCTTGCCACTTCCCATAGTGTAAATACTTCCATCACAGCTGATTTTGAGCCATGTCAAGGCTGTATATTGTCACCCTGCTTATTTAACTTCTTTGCAGAGTGCATCATGAGAAATTCTGGGCTGGAAGAAGCCCAAGCTGGAATCAAGATTGCTGGGAGAAATATCAATAACCTCAGACATGCAGATGACACCACCCTTATGGCAGAAAGTGAAGAGGAACTAAAAAGTCTCTTGATGAAAGTGAAAGAGGAGAGTGAAAAAGTTGGCTTAAAGCTCAACATTCAAAAAACAAAGATCATGGCATCTGGTCCCATCACTTCATGGGAAATAGATGGGGAAACAGTGTCAGACTTAATTTTGGGGGGTTCCAAAATCATTGTAGACGGTGACTGCAGCCATGAAATTAAAAGACGCTTACTCCTTGGAAGGAAAGTTATCACCAACCTAGAGAGCATATTGAAAAGCTGAGACATTACTTTGCCAACAAAGGTCTGTCTAGTCAAGGCTATGGTTTTTCCATTGGTCATGTGTGGATGAGAGTTGGACTGTGAAGAAAGCTGAGTGCCGAAGAGTTGATGCTTTTGAACTGTGGTGTTGGCAAAGACTCTTGAGAGTCCCTGGACTGCAAGGAGATCCAACCAGGCCATCCTAAAGATCAGTCCTGGGTGTTCATTGGAAGGACTGATGCTGAAGCTGAAACTCCAATACTTTGGCCACCTGATGCGAAGAATTGACTCATTGGAAAAGACCCTGATGCTGGGAGGGATTGGGGGCAGGAGGAGAAGGGGACGACAGAGGATGAGTTGGCTGGATGGCATCACTGACTCGATGGAGGCGAGTCTGAATGAACTCCGGGAGTTGGTGATGGACAGGGAGGCCTGGCATGCTGTAATTCATGTGGTCACGGAGAGTCGGACACGACTGAGCGACTGAGCTGAACTGAATGTGATGTCACTGAATGTGGAGTTGGAAAGACACGTGCGGGTCCATACAGACCCGAGCAGCACACGGTTGTGTGCAGCCCACTTAACTAATGTTCTCTTAAAGAAAATGCGGTCCCACGACTCCCTCTGGGGTGAAACTGCTGTCAGCAATGGAGACATAGCTGATTGAATTCCCAGCGTGCCGCGTTGATGTAGCATGGGAAAAAGAATAGATGATGGGTGGGCGGGGCTTATGCAGTGAGGAGACTGTGTGTAAACTTTGCACAGCACAGAGCAGCCAGTGGTGAATGGAGCAGAGGAGTTCTGGGGGAGCAGTGGAGAAGGGAAGAGAGAAGGGCTAAGGATCCCCAGCGCTCTAAGACACACTGCCTACTAGGAGGCTGCGAGGCTCTGACTCCTGCACCATCCAAGTCTGGAAAAACAGCCACACACCTTTGCCCCTGACCTCTGACCCTGGTCCCATGCACGGCGCCCCCGAAGCGGCCCCCTCCGTGCCTTGGCGGCTTTATGCAGGTGCCCAGGCAGCCCTCGCCCTGTCCTTCCTTCCTGCGTTCAAGCCACCGGGGTGGGGAGATAGGTCCAGAGTGTGTGGGAGCCGGGGCGGGGTCAGGGCCCCAGGCGGCAGGACATGGACCCCCACAGAAGAGTGAGGCTCCCACAACTCAGCGCATCATGGCAGGGGGATTCCTCCCCCCGCTCCCCGCCGGGGACACCCCTCACCTGTCATTTTGGCCAAAACCATCTTCTTTCACACGCGCTCCCATAATTTCATGTCTGCTCCCAATTCGATCTGAATATTTGTGTCCCCCTACTGACCAGTCTCTTCCCCATCCCGCGCTTCAAGCCTGATGCCAGGTGACCCTGATGTGTCACAGCCAGCGCCCTGGTCATGCCCCCTGCTGCATGCACGAGATATGCCCCCGCAGCCCCACTGGGCCCTGCTCTACTCCTTCCTCTGCCATCACCTCTGTCCCCCAATTCTGCTTCCAGGGCGCTTGCTCTAGCCGTTTCTTCTCAAGTGGCCAGAACCCATCCTGAGTTAAAAAAAAAAAAACCCTGAGATGATCCAGGGTGTGGCATTGACCTTGCGCAGTCAAAGCCCCGCTGAGCACAAGTGTGGGGTGGGGACGGGGCCCCTGGGCTCTGTAAGGATAGGCACCCCCAACTCACAGGCTGAGCACCAGCAAAGCCGCCCACACCGCCTTCAAGGGGAAGTTCTGCTCCCCACCCTGATCGCCCCGCCCCCCAGCAAGCCACACCCACAAGTGCTCTGCGGGCGGAGCGCTGAATGCTGAGAAAACAGGGACCTCTGGACAGGCCTGTGTTGGGGTTCTGGGCGCGTTCCCAGCCCAGAGGAGCTAGGGACCAGGAGTGTCGGCCAGGGCCTTGCCTCCAGGGTGACCACGGGCCCAGCCGGCCTGAAGCACTACTCTCTAGAGCACAGCACGCTAGACTTCTTAGCTTTTCAAAAAAGAAGTTTTTATAAATATCTGCACAGAAACATCCGTATTGGTGGGTTCTTGCAGGACCCTCCAGGGCAGCAGCTTGCAGGGGTTAACTCTGCCTTCCGAGGGGGGACACACCGAGGCCTGCGGGAGGGGGCTCAGGAGACACCCGTCCCCCACCCACACCCCGCCAAGGGCCCACCCCGCCAAGGGCCCACCCTGCAGGTTGCCTTGTGCTCTGGGAGCCGAGGTCACAGGAGCAGAGGTTAGGGAAAACCAGACGCTCCCTCTCTGGAGCAGCTGTGTTGCCAGCACAGTGGTTATTTGTGAGACGGTGGCGCAGCCATAAATCAAGGCTTTCCCCAGCAGCACAGCTAATGAGGACTCTGAAACGATCCCAGGGTGCCCCTTCTGCAGAACTGTCTGAGAGAAACGGGGGCCATGCCTGCAAGGACACAGGACTTCTCCCGAACCTCGCGCAGACCTGTGCCAGACTTCGTCCCCGCGCGCCACAGGGTTTCCCTACCGCCTCCGGGCTGGTGTGTGCAGGAATGCTGTCCAGATGCCACCCGGGCCACTCCGTTTACGCGGGCACGAGGGAGGGCTGTGGATGGCGGGCACCTTCTCCTGAGAAAAGCGGCCCAGAGTCTAGAGACAGCACCTCCTTGGTGGCGGCCGCACTTGCTCAGAGCACACTTCTCAGGTCCTAAGCTGCCAGATGCTGGGTCCACCATTCTGGCTTCTCAGCCACCTCCAAAAACAAAGGCTAATCAGCAAAAATTAAAATTCAGCTTCTAAACTGGGCCGTGGACTCAGCCACAGAGTCGCCATCCCGCAGGCCCAGGCGGGATGGCAGACTAGAGAAGGTGTAGGCAGTGGCCACACAGGCTCTGCACGACCGCTTTGTCCCAGGTCGGAGGAGCTGGACTGCGAAAGCAAGTGAGAGGCCCTCCAGAGGAGGCCGCAGTGCTGGGGGACTCACCCCGTGAACTTTAGTTGCCAATTAGAGATTGGCCCCCATAATTTTCATCCACTGGGACTTTCTTCCTGTGTTAATAGCACAGAACCATGCCTTTTCCTATCTATCTGGACAGACCGTTGGTGCACCCGCATCTGTGGGGTCAGATCTGTGGGGTTCCCTGCTGGGCGGCCTTGGTCCACAGCTACAGAGCTGAGGTCAGGCTCTCGGTTCAGACCCAGGGGTCCCTGGTGCTGCCGCCCCTCTGATCTGCAGGTTCCCCACCCGCCCCCACGCTCACACCCCCCATCCTGCGTGCACAGCCTCTCCAGCCCCTGGGCCCGGCTCGGAATGAGTTCATTATTCCCAGCCCGGAAGCGCCGTGCTGGGCCGCCAGTTTCTCCAGGTTGGCAGTGCTCAGAAGCTGGCCACTGCCAAGTCCAGTTGTTTGACTTAATGTTTCAAGGCCAAGTCCTTTCAGGAAAGCTCTCTCCATCCCAGCCCTCCTCCCTTAGAAAAATAGATGTGCAATTGACTGGCTTTGCAAACTATTAAGCTTCATCCTTTCCAAAGAATAGCACCAAAAGCTCACTCGTTCATGCACGTCCCCTTCCTCCATCTTCCTCTGTCCGAATGTCCCTCTCCTTCCAAATGCACATGAAATGGAGCCAGGAGAGTGTGGACCCCGAGCGTTTCTGGGATGGGGGCTACAGAGCAAGCACTGGCTGTGGGCTGTGCAAAGGAAAGAGCCCCGGGGCCACCAGGGAATGGAGGTGCCGATGGGTGGCCAGGGCCTAAATAATAACCCATCTACATATTTATACGCCCACTGCTTCCCCGCAGCAGGAGGGGCGGCGCCATGCAGGCTGTCGACTCGGCCTTGCCTCGCCTGGTGGCGAGGGCATGAAGGACACACACAGGCAGGGGGGTGTCTTTCTTGTGCTCTGAAGGCGCCATTAGAGAGCCAAGGGAACTTTTCCTGGCCCAGAATCCTGAGTCAAGGTGTGATGTGGACTTTGGCAACGGTGAGCACATCCAGGCCTGCCCCGTGATGGGGTTGGTGGCTCCCTCTCTCTCGCCACTGTGCCAGGACTGGGCCTTAGCCCCGGGCTCTGGGAGCTGTAGGAGGACGGGGTGGCATCCATCTCCTCTGCCCAGGGCTCCCCCACGTCTGCATGGGGGGTGCCTGCCCCCCGAGACGCACCCAATGACTCGGCTGGAAAGGGGGACAGTGTGTGTCTACGGCCACTTACCTGCTGTGGGGCTGAGGGGTTAACAGCCCCTTTCTTGTCTGTAGAGCAGAGGCCAGGTCATAATCCTGCACACCTGAAGGGGCAGGATGGGTTTGTGGTGTTGGCTGTCACCTGTAGGGTCCACGAAAGCTCCGTGGTACTTCGCAAACACTGTCACCCACCTGGGCGTCCCCGGCGGCTCAGCGGTAGAGAACCTGCCTGTAATGCAGGAACCACAGGAGATGTGACCCCTGTATCAGGAAGATCCCCGGGGGAAGGCATGGCAACTCTCTCCAGGATTCTTGCCTGGAGAATCCCATGGATAGAGGAGCCTGGCGGGCTACAGTCCATGGGGTCGCAGAGTCAACTGAGCTCTTTGCCTACCTCTTTGCAGAAAATGGGATTCCTGTTCTGGATAGAAAAGATCCCATCTGGACTTCCCTGGTGGTCCAGTGGTTAAGAATTCACCTGCCAATGCAGGGGACACTTGGTCCAGGAACATCCCACATGCCATGGAGCTGCTAAGCCTGGGCACTGCAACTATTGAGCCCTCGCACCCTAGAGCTGGTGCTCCGCAATAAGACAAGCCGCCGCAATAAGAAGCCCACCCACCCCATCGAAGAATAGCCCTCACACACTGCAACTACAGAAAGCCCGTGGGCAGCCACAAAGACCCATTGCAGCCAAACATAAATGAAAAGTTTGTTTGTTTGTTTGTTTTAAAAAGAGAAGATCTGGGCTTTCCTAAGGCCCAAGTTCACTGCTCTTTCATGACATTTCCGCCTGACCTGGGCATGAGGCATTCCTGTCTCCACACTCTCTGTGCGGGGAACACAGAAGCCCCTAAGGGAGGGTGTGGAGCTTGCAGGAACTGAGGCGAAGTGGTGTCAAGGTGGGTGTTGTGTTCAGCACTCTTCTGGGGCCCTGGCTTGTTAGTTAAAGGGGGCCTGTCAGCAGGCATCCTGTTAGCATCCTGGCAGGCAAGTGTTCATGTGGGGCATCAGCTTACTGGGAGAAAAGTCTGGGGGAGGGAAGGTCCGTGCAGAATCGTGGGAGGAGGTGAATTTGGCCACCACGGTTGATAAGGGCCATTAAGGCCACCGCAGCACCAGGTGGAGGTTCCTGATCGTGGAGCAAAGCTGGGAGGACCTTGTTCACAAGCCCAGGTCCTGGAGTGCGGGGTGGAGTCCATCCCAGCTCCAGAGGGAAGCTGGAGGGGGCAAGGCTCCTAAGGACCGGCTGCCTGATGGCCACCGCACTAGCTCAGAGACCTCCGGGAAGCCGGGGCTCCGGGCAGCAGAGGCGGAGCAGGTCGGGTCTAGGACAGAGTCTGGCATGGAGACGGAAGCTCAGGTGGGAAGCAGACTTGCCCCAGCCATGGCCAGCAGCGGGCACTGTGCTGCCACCTCATTTTACCGAGGTGGAGACTGAAGCAGCGTTTGTGGCAGGCTGCTCTTTCTTACTGCTGGGCAGGTGGTCTGCGTGTGGCAGCAAGGTGGTCCTCACCACCCATTCGAGTCACTGGGGGCAATTAGACCAGCCAGACTCTGTGCCAACCCCAGACCAGCAACGGGCCCTCTCTGGGTTTGGGGAGAAGGCTGGGGTTCAAGCAGTAGCTTTTCTAATTGACCTTTTTCAAAGACCTAGCTCTTTGTTTCAGTGATTTTTCCCTATTGTTTTTCTGTTTTCAATCTCATTGTTTTCTGCTCTGATCTTTATTATTTCCTTCCTCTGCTTGCCTTGGGTTTCTCTTGCTCTTCTTAAGCTGGAAGCTTAGATGGTGGATTTGAGCGCTTTCCTCCCAGGTAAGGATTCTAGAGCTAGAGATTTGCCTCTGGGTCCTGCTTCAGCTACACACCGCAGCTCGGGTCCCACCCATGATAGTCACTGTTCCAAAGCATTCCAGGTAATTCTGATAAGCATCTGGAAACGTGAACTCTCATCTCCTGTCCAGTGTTAGGCCTCTAGAAAGGGGGCTGACACCACCCTCGGGTTCTGAGGAAGAAGTCAGGTTGTTGCTGCTGAAGAACCTCGTTGAGGAAGAAGGTAAGACCCCCTTCCTCCACCTGGTCACACAGTCAGTCAGTTCTGTCACTCAGGCGTGTCCGACTCTTTTCGACCCCATGGGCTGCAGCACACCAGGCCTCCCTGTCCATCACCAACTCCCGGAGGTGGTTCAAATTCATGTCCATTGAGTCGGTAATGCCATCCAACCATCTCATCCTCTGTCGTCCCCTTCTCCTCCTGCCTTCAATCTTTCCCAGCATCGGGGTCTTTTCCAGTGAGTCAGTTCTTCACATCAGGTGGCCAAAGTATTGGCGCTTCAGCTTCAACATCAGTCCTACCAATGAACCCTCAGGACTGATCTCCTTTAGGATGGACTGGTTGGATCTCCTTGCAGTGCAATGGACTCTCAAGAGTCTTCTCCAACACTACAGTTCAAAAGCGTCAATTCTTTGGCACTCAGCTTTCTTTATAGTCCAACTCTCACATCCATACATGACTACTGGAAAAACCATAGCTTTGACTAGATGGACCTTTGTTAGTAAAGAAATGTCTCTGCTTTTTAATATGCTATCTAAGTTGGTCATAACTTGGTCACACAGTGGACAAGTTAATTCTTAGTTTATGTGACAGTAAGGCAAGGAGGAAACCTGGCGGAGAGGAGAATGAGGGGGCAGGGCTCCGTGAGATGTTAAATTTAGCGTAGCGCCTCCATCCCTGGGACTGTGTAGGAACACCTGGGCCAAGGGACAGGTGAGGGATGGTGTTCCTGTGGTTCCAGGCCTGGGCCAGAGTGTGGCGCCCAGGAAGGAGCAGCGTGGCAGATGGCACCCGGGGCCCTGCCTTCCATGGGATCTTCAACCCACATGGCACGCAGGGGAGGTGGGTCCTGTTACCCTCCTTCCCCTCAGCACCAGGCCGGCCTGCCCACGATCCCATCCCGGCATACCTGAGCCCTTCACACCTGAGCCCAAGGCTCAGGTCCCCAAGGGCACTGGAGGGGGAACCGAGGCTGAGAGGGCTAAGAGAGAAGACGGGTCACTGGGGCTGCCCCAAACCTGGAGAGCACCGCGGCCTCACAATCCTGAGCCTAAACCGCTGCCCTCGGCCAGGTACCCCCACCCCATCCATAAAGGAGACAGCGCCCCCTTGAAGATCCCTGAGCCAGAGTTCTGGAGGACTGCCCCTGTCCCGCCCACAGCCAGGTGGGAGTTGCTCCCAGGCGAAGAGAGTGAGTGAAAGTCACTCAGTCGTGTCCGACTCTTTGCGACCCCATGGACTGTACAGTCCATGGAATTCTCCAGGCCAGAATGCTAGAGTGGGTGGCCTTTCCCTTCTCCAGGGGATCTTCCTAACCCAGGGATCTAACCCAGGTCTCCCTCATTGCAGGCAGATTTTTTACCAGCTGAGTCACAAGGGAAGCTCCCAGGCCAAAAGGCTATCTTACTGGGGCTGGCTTATGGCTTCCCAGTAAATCGTGGGGCAGGACCAGGGTCTGAGGGACATCAGAGCAGTGTTGAGTGAGTGTTCTGGAGGAGTCCCTCGCCCTCCCGGGCTGGAGATGAATCTGAAGAAAACAGGGTTCCGTCTAGGAATCGTCCAGAGCTTGGCGGCCTGCCAGGAGCCGGGGCAGCTTGGACGGGGTCCCTGCCTGCACAATCGGCCCAGTGTGGGGCACACCACCCCCGGCAGGCTGGCATCCCTGAGGGCCAGAATGAATGGCCCCCCTCACTGGGCGGCTTTGCCCATTTACGAGGTGCTGTCTGGACTGTGATGAATAAGTGGCATCCGTCAGCTTTTTTGGGGAACCCGGCCGGGGTGGAAGGCGCTAAATTAACATGGGCGAGGGGCACCTGGCTCTCCACTGTTTCACTCCTGGCCCGCGCCAGCCCATGCCTCAGTTTCCCCATTGGTGCCCACTCCCTGATGCCCGGCTCCTGCCCTGTAAGTGCAGGCGCGTGAGAGTCTTGGCAGGAAGGGAGCCCAGGACCCCCCTCTGCCCGGGGCTCGGAGTGCGGGGGGAGCTGGCTCAGCTCTCTGGGAGGGCAGCCCAGCCCATCTCAGTGCAGCCTCCCAGGGGCTGTCTCAAGCCGGGGTCCACCCTTCCCTGGGCCTCAGTTTTCTTCACCTGAGAAATGAAGGGGCTGTACCCTAAAGTCCCTCCAGCTCCTGGGCTCGGGGTTGGATTTACCATGTTTGGGGCTTGTTCCATCCACTGGGTACGGGGAAGATGCCAGCGTTGGAGGCAGAATCCAAGTTCCAGCCCCACCACGTGCTGGCCATGTGGCCTGAAGCAAACCCCTTACTCTCCTGTGTCCTCGTCTCCAGGGTGTAAGATGTGATGTCTTTGCCAGCTGGACCTCAAGGAGGTGCCACTGAGGATGTGCTGGGCAGACCCCCAGGGCTCCCTCTCCCCAGGGCAGTGGGTTCAGGCCTCTCTGACACTGTGGCCAGGTGGGCAGAGGCTCCAGGGTAAGGCCAGCCCCAAGTGGCATTTGTTGGCTATTACAGGTACCTCCGGCCCCAAGGTTACCTCGGCCCACCTGGAAATCCTCTGCAGTCAGTGGATATGAGCTACAGAGCTGGTGGCATTTGCCATGCCCAGCTCTGGCCCCAAGATTAGGGCTGGCTAGGACTGTCCCTCCCACGGGGGGTGAGTTGCTGGACCTAGGGGAGTCGCCGTGCCTCTTATTATATCTGGCTGGTCTGGAGCATACCCTTGACTATCCAGCCTCCTTAATACCACCCGTGAAGCAGTGGCAAGACCAAACTAGAACATTTGCTTTTCTCAGTATAAGCTTTATTAAGACAGCTTTACTGCAGCCTCCAAGGGAACTGGGAGGATCGGCCCCAGCCATCATCCCACCACGCTCAGGTGGCTGTCTGTCGCCTCTGGGTCCCCGCCAGCCCCCTTGGTAGCCGTGGTCACGTGTGTGTGTCCCTCTCCCCTCCCCTGACCGCTGTCCACAGCAGCATCTTATTTTACGGAGCAGATCAACCATACTAGACTTAAGCACTCCCCTTGCGGTTTGACTGGTTTGGACTGGTTCCTTTTGTACCTGTAGCTTTTGTCCTTCGATTCAGCTCACTTTTTCTGAAAACCGTCCACGTGCCAGACTCTGTATGAGGTTCCTTGGGGATGAAGTTCTTAGGGGAGGTTTCCAGGAACGGGACTGAAGCCGTTAATCCTTTTTATGGATCTTAACATCTTCAGCCATGTGACCTCCAACAGAGGGCTGTCAGCTTGCGTCCCCGGGGAGGAGGGCGGCTAAGTAGAGTAGTCTTTGCCTCAGGAAGGATGCGTCAGGACAAACGGAGAGACGGCATGCCTGCCACATGCAGGGGGACGGGGGGATGGGGGCCTGTCCCAGAGGCAGGGCTGCCATCCATGGGCACCCCCCCGCCCCCCACGGGGGACAGTCCTTGTGAACAGGCGCATCCGTCTCAGCGAGCAGCCCCTGGAAGCGTTTTGTGATGACTGCCTGGGACGGTTTGGCCCTTTCGGTACCTCCTGGCGTCTGTCCATGGTGGCCGTCACCCAGCCTCGTCACCCCGAGCCCACGCTGACTTCCACTCCCAGCGTGCAGTGTCCTGTCTGGGTCTCGCAGGGACAAGGGGAAGTCACCTGCCCCGGTAGATGTGGACCCTCACCCAGGGCCCCTGTGCGAAGTGCTCCCTCCAGGAGCACATACAGGAGTGCTCCCCACTGTGGCCCCTGCCAGCCTTGGGACTGGGAGAGTCTCCTTCCCCCCACTTTTCACAAGAGCAGCCCATGCTCCGAGCTCAGGGGCTGGGGGAGACCAGGCCGCGGCACGGGTGGGGCAGCTGACCCCGGGAGCAGGTCCCGAGCGAGCTGGAGGCAGGTCCTTCTTCTGCCCTGTTTGTGCTGGAGGCTCCTGATTGTGGTTAGAAGGTGACAGACGATTGACTCGGGGGGCCCTCAGAGCACATCACATGAGCACTCGGCGCCCGGCATCCCGTGTTTCATTTACGGTCTCGTTTAACGGGGCCAGCTGTCCCCTCACGATGGAGCGAGTCCCCCGTGTGTGAGGCCTCAGGGTCTCCCTTAGCCAGCTTGGAGGGGCATCCCATGCATGCAGGGACCCCGGGCGGGCTGAGTGAATGGGGAGGGCACGCAGCAGGCTGCCCAGGGAGGGAGCAACTGCCACCCCACCCTGCAGGTGCCCTGCGAGACCCGTGATGTGCACGATTGGAACTGAGCAGGAAAATCCATGCATGGAACTCATTAATAAAGCAAAAAGGGAAAGTGAAGTCGCTCAGACGTGTCTGACTCTTTTTGACCCTAAGGACTGTAGCCCACTGGGTTCCTCCATCCATGGAATTCTCCAGGCAAGAACGCTAGAATGGGTTGGCATTTCCTTCTCCAGGGGATCTTCCCAACCCAGGGATCAAACCCAGGTCTCCTGCACGGCAAGCAGACACTTTACCATCGGAGCCACCAGGGAAGCCCCGTGAATAACCCCAGGCTCTAAAGCTTCACTTGGCTCCTGGGACTGCCCCCAGCTGCCTGTGCTGCACCAGCCTGCTCACCCCCACCCCCACCTCATCTGTCTCAGGTCAGCATCTGCCTCGGTCACCTGTCAGCCCCTAAGGCGGGATGTCCACCCCGCTGTGGGAGAAAGGAGCTGGAGAGCCAGGAGGGTCAGCTGAAACCCCCAGGTTTTATGAGTGGAGAATCCAAAGTCCAAAGAGGAGAAGGGACTTCTCTGAACTTGGGGTGTCCAGGCGGGAACTCGGGAGCAAGTGGGACTAGTTTGGGAAACCCTTGGCTGAACAAGCCAGCGACCCACTGAACAGGACATTAGGAAGTCAGGGGACCAGGTTGAGCCAGTCTTGGAGCCACCCAACAGCCACTTGGAGGGAGGTAGCTAGAGGTCTGCTCATCTGGGAAGAAGGCCTTTCTCAGCTCCTGCAGACCCCCACCTCTCCACCCACTGCTGGGTCCCTGCTGTGCTTGAGGCCACACAACCCCCCATGTGGGCAGAACCAAGACCCTCTTGGTCTCTGCCGCTGGATCGGTTGTCTCTCATGAATAGTCATCTGCTTCTCTGCAAACTCGATTTCCCCCTTTGCCTTGGCTGCCTGGGAACTCAAGGGTACGTTTTTTTAAAAATTACTTATTTATATGGCCACACCGGTCCTAGTTGGTGGCACGCGTGATCTTTAGCGTGGCTTGTGAACTCTTAGTTGTAGCATGTAGGATCTGGTTCCTTGACCAGGGATTGAACCTGGGCCCCCTGCATTGGGAGCATGGCATCTTAGCCTCTGGACCATCTGGGAAGTCCCAACATTTTTTGGTTCAAACTCAAATTTCTGACTGTCCTAAACGTCACTGTGTGTCTTTCTAGTCTACCTGGGACAATTGAAAAAAAAAAAAAAACCCAACCCTTTGTTTCATACATGTTGTCCTGCATTTCGTGAGCCTTTCTCACTGCTGTGTGTTGTTTCACTTGTGTGTGTATGCTTGGCACACAGTTCTTCATTCTGCGATTGATGGACACGGGTTGTTTCTTGCTCGGGGTCGCTCTGCACAGGGCCTATGGAACGTTCCTGTCCACGTCTCTTGGTGGCCACGGGATCGTTTCTCTCAGGCATGCACCCACGGTGGAATTCCGGGGTCACCCCATTCGTGTGTTTAGCGTTAAGAAGTGCTGTGTCTGCCGAGTGTTTTCTGGATGCTGCAGCCGTTCACACGTCCCTTGCTGGTGAGAGGAGCCCCCTGCTTGTGTGCTGCCAGCCCTCCCTGCTGCCCCTCTGGCCGTTCTGGTGGGCGTGCAGGGTGTCCTGCTCTGAATTCACCTAAGCCTGCTGGCTCTGATGCTCGTGAGCACCTCGAGCTGCCTTTGGCCGCTGGACATCCTGGTTTGTGAGGTTCTAGTCTTAACCCTTTGAAGTGGCACACACGCAACAAAGTAGGTGGAGTGTCCCACGTGAGCCCCCAGGGTGGGGCATGGAGCTGATGAAACTGCACGCTCTACCGAATGAGAGCTCCGCACACTGGTCCCTGAGCAGCAGCCGGGAGGCTCAGCCTGGCCCATCGCCTTTGGAGACTTCCCTCCTGAGCTAACGGACAGGACAGGGCTTCTGGGTTTGAGCCCTGCTCCTCAATGAGCTCTGGACAAGTTCCTCCTCACCCATCCCAAATCTCGATTTCCTCACCTTTCAAGGGGAGTGGGGTATGGGTGCCCTCCATCAAGGACCGCCTCGTGAGAACCAGGGCCTGGGGGGTGCAGGCTGAGGGCCAGCTGTGCTAGCCACGGGGTCTCCCTGGCCCGGTCTAGCCTCCAGAGGAGGAGACGGGTGGCATGTGTCAGGGAGGCAGGGAGTGACCTCCTGGGAGATCCAGCCGTCGGAGAGCCCATCATAGGGGCTAGGCCAGCTGGTTTTAATCTAAACACACACCAGGTGTTCCCCATGTTTTTATCAAAACACTCTGAACAGCTGCCAGGGTCTCGTCTGCCGGAGGGTGGGCCCCCTGCCCACCACCTGCTAGCCCAGCCCCCTGGCTCCTGGTGGGGCTCAGACAGTGCTTCCGGCAGGTTGGGAAGGAAGGCAGAGGGGCCCTCTCAGCACTGCTGTGTGACCCCAGGCAGGCCACTTGCCCTCTCTGAGCCTCCACTTTGTCAGCTGTAAAATAGGGGCAGCAGCGCCTATCTCCCGGGTTGCTGCACAGACCACAGCAGCTGCAGCACCGTACGTTCCCATGTGAGTCCCCCAGGGGAGAGGGCCTCAGTGACTGTCACTATTATGAACAATATTATGAATGGAGCATCCCGTCAGCTTGGAGACAAGGGCCCTCAGGGCAGGGCTTCGGGGCACTGGCTGGTTCAGCCTCCCCCAGGGGCTCCCCCTTCCCTCCCCGAGGAGTCCTAGGGTCCCCAGGCACAGTCACCCAGCGTCTCTGCAAGCATTGCCTCGGCCCCACCGAGCAGGAGTGCGGCGCTTGTCCTCTGTGGCCTGGCCGCACCCTGGGGAAGGTCCCCCCCAAGACCCGTGGTCCTTGGGACCTTCTCCGCAGGTGGCAGCGGCTCTCCAGACACCGAGCCCGATATGAGCATCTCATGCCCACCTTGTAGGCTCTGCTCCTCCCCTCGGGTCAGAGCAGCCCGAAAGGGCTCTTCACCCACCCCGCCCGGTGCCTGCCGGCCAGCCACCCACCCAGACCATGTGTCCGCCGTGCCCGCCCTCCAAGCGTCTTCCCCCTGCCTCTCCCCCACGGCCCTGGGAGGGGGTCTTTCCAGATCCACTCACGAGAGATGCGGGGCTCCGAGTGTCTCCTCAAGGCCACACAGCAGTCAGGGCCAGCCTAGTCCAAAGCCAGGGTCAGGCACCCTCTGACCAGCCCAGCAGGCACCCCCCGGCCCTCCCTTGCCCTGGCCCGGGTGTGGTTGTAATTAGGGGCTTCTAGGGTCAGACCTGAGATGTCTTCTGGGACCGGAAAAGAGGAAAGGAGAGAGAAACCACCCTCGCTGCTTGACAACGTGTGGGAGTCACAGGGGGTGTGTGTGATGGCTAACTGCTCAGGCCTGACGTGGGGTGCCCTGGGGGTTCCCTGCCTGCCAAGGAGCTCTGCCTGCTCCGTTGACAGAGCCACCCTCTTTGGGGTGCTCTTCTCATGACTCTCAAAGGTCCCAAGTGGATTCCCCGTGTCTCAGGCTGAGTGGGTATTCATTCACTCATTCAGGGGGTAGGATGGGTCCCAGAGATTATGATGGTGGGTGGGGGCACGGTTTTTCTGAGTCAGACTTTACAAAAAGGAGGGAGCACGAGAGCATGTTCTAGGCAGTGACATGGACAGTTGGGGAACGTGAGTGTGTGGACACCCGAGCTGGGGGGTTACGGGGGGGTGTGGCTGGTGGGCTCTGGGGCAACATTGTGGGCCATGTGAAGGAGACTGGATTTAAACTTGCCGGGAGTGGGGAAGCACAGGGCGGGCTCCTGCCCAACGCCTCTGACCCCTCGTGGTTACTAGTACAGCCCCCAGCTTCTGTGAGCCTCTGCATCCAACACCAATGCCTGCAGCGTGGGCCCTGCCCTCGGGTGTCGGAGCCTGCTTGGCGTGCAGACACAGAGCCCTGCAGCCCTGGGTGGGCACAGGGGGCTTGCCTCTCCGGGTTCAGTGACACTGGCCGCTAGCAGCGTTGTGCTCATGGTGACACGTTCATGCCTCTGAGAGCCTGGGTTTGTGGAAGAGGGTTCATTCTGGTGAACGCTTCTCCAGAAGGGAGCTCTCCGTGGCCTGGTGCTCGGGGGCTGGGCAGTGGGCCTCCCCACAAAGGTGAGGATCCAGATTGCGTGTGCCCCACGGAAGCGGCAGGACAGTGAGGCCGGGTGGGACTCCCGGGCCCGGAGCCTCAGACACCTGCCTTCCTGCCTCATGGCCTTGGGGACGGACTGGCCCCCACGCCCAGGTTTCTAGGCAGTTCAGGTTCACAGGGAGCCAGGCGCCCGGCGAGTACATGCAGCTCCCGATGGTCAGAAGGAAGGAGGCCCCTTGCTTGTCTGCTCAGGCAGTTGGCTGATTGTTCCTGTCTCTGTCAGCTCCCAGCAGACGGCCACCACGGGGATGCCCCTGACCTCAGGGAGCTCAGGATTTGGAGGGAGCGTCACCCAGGCAACCAGATGCTGCAGCAGAGTGTAACCAGTGCTCCAGTGGGGTCAACACAGGTTGGCCACAGAGCACAGAAGGGGCACCTAACTGAGACGAGGGCCGGGGGCAAGGCTTCAGGGAAGGCTTCCTGGCGGAGGTGGCTTGTTCCTTGAGAAATGAGTCCTGGAAAGCCAATGATGCTGGGGCAGGGCAGCAAATTCAGACTCGCACGGGCAGGCAGGAAGTGTGGTGGAGGGGACTGGGCCTGGTCTAAGAATGGGGAGACAATAGGGAGCGGTGGGGAGTGTGGTGAACTAGAAGCCGCTTGCCCACTCGAGGGAGCGGCTGCCACGCGGTATCCGTTGGCTTTGCCTACGGAATCCCCAGCCCAGGCTTAGGAGTCTTACAGATTTTCAAACGAGGTCAAGTTGCCAGCTCCTGTTCTCGAAACACTCTTACGTGGGCCCCACCCAGACACATCCAGGGGTCCCCGGTTTGTGACTCTGGCCTCGCTGTGCATGTGCATTGGGCAAAGGCTGAGGTGGGGGCTCCGGCCAGAGTTGGAGGCTCAGGGGACCTCATTTGTCAGCATGAGGAAGCCTCTCGAATCTGCGAACGGGCCAGCGGGCGGCCATGCGACACCACCCACTCACGTCTGCACGCCCCAACTCAGTTCTCAGCACGCCAGGTGCCCGCAGCCACTGGGCAGGGAGAACCTTACAGGAAACAGCTAGTGCATCGGGTCAGTTCTGGTTGACAAGGTACCACCAGGCTGAAACACCCATAAACAGGCCCATTTCCTTCCTGCGGGCAGAGGGGCCCCAGGGCGGAGGCCAGGGTCCACGGCTCGGGCCCCCACTGCCCTCTGCGTGGTTCCTCCTGGGTGAAATAGGCCTGGCCTGGGCACCGGGCCCCGCAGGGCCCAGCTCAGGAGTTCTGGGGTCTGCCATGAGGGTGGGGGGCGGGGTGGTGCTCTGCAGCTCCAGGATGGACCATGCCATTCTTTCCCTCATTGGTGTCTCACAAACACCCTGCTGTCCTCTGGGCGTTAGTCAAAGGTAGCAGACCCTTCCTGGGGCCCACCTCCAGCTGGGGGCTAACCCAGAGGCCGGGGTGTACCCCTGCCCATGGGGCTCTTGGCCTGGCCGGAGATCAGCCAGCACATCAGCGATTCCCAGACGCACAGTCTGTCCCGTGTGCCAAGGGCAGAATCACTAGAGTGAGAGCCTGTGTTTAAATCCGGACACAGGATTGAGGTCCTAGTGCTGCCATTCCCTGCCTGTGACTGTGGGCAGGCTCCCCCCTAACCCCCCATCATGGGTCTGTGTGGTCATCTCTAGAACAGGCCATCCCAGTGCCCACCGTGGGCCGTCGTGCAGGGAACATGGGAGGCGCTCCTCGAAGCCCGCCCGCAGCAGCCGCGGGTCGGGTGCCCAGCTACCCCCTGGCCTTGTGGTGCAGTGTCTGTGGCTTACCCGTGCCCCCAGCCCGGTGAGCTTTGCCTGCATCCTGGAACCTGCCTGCGGGCGAGGTGGGCCCTCGAGTCAGCGTCAGGTTCCTCTGCGGCCTCAGTTCACACACCAGGTCCAGCAAGTGCCTCCTCCTGGTGGGAGAGACTCCTGGTCCTTCCCAGCTGGAGGAGGGCTCAGCCATCCTGAGTGGGGTTCTGGGCCCTGGGGAGCCACATGCATGAAGGAGAGGGGGCGTCCAGGGAATGGCCGAGGCTGCAAGGCGCTCGACACAGGTGTGACCCTCTCTTCTCTCTGGGGGGCACCCCTGCATCCCGCTCCCGCCCCAGCCCACATGTGCACACGCACCGCCGGTGTCTCCCAGCTGGTGGACCCAGGACCCTCCCCCATCTTTAGATCCTCCTACAAGCAGAGGCTGCAGGGAGGGTCAGGGGAGGCAGCCAACCCGCTGTGCCCCTGCCCCTCCCCCTGTGATGTCAGCCCCAGGCTCCACAGTTGGGTCCCCAAGGGGCCTGGCTCACCTGGGTGCACCTCTTTGTCATTTACACAAAGCCTCCATGGGGAGGGGATACTCTGGGGGAAGCTTTTCCTCCCCACCCCACCGCATCGCCCCTTACGGAGGAGCAGACAGCCAGATGGACAGGGGAGGCCCAGGCACCTGCCGGGAAAGGGAGCCCCTGGGGCGTTCCCCCACTCCCACCCTCCAGCAGACCTCTGACCTCCGGGAAGGCTCAGTCGGTAGAAGTGTGTCACCGTCTGCCTCCAGGCCAGGGAGCCCTGGGAGGTCCTCAGAGGGGCCTGAGGCCAGGACTGTCTTAAGCCTGGGTTTTTATTTCAGTATATTACCCACCATTGACCGTCTGCATGAGTGAGTTGGGTGACTGAGGGGCGGGAGGAGGGGCTCGGGGGGCTCCAGGCTGCTCTACTCCACCGAGGCTGGGCCCAAACAGGCAAGACGGAGGGTGGGCAGCGGGGGACCCAGAGGCCAGGGAAGCCGAGGGTGTGGTGGGTGGGGCTCTGGGACACAGGCCTGAGGCCCCGGCAGGTTTCCAAGTGAGGCCAGGGATCCATGCCTGGAGCCCACGAGCGGTCCAGGCAGGATGACGGAGTGTAGGGGTCCTTGTCTCCGAGGTGCCTTCCTTGCAAGCAGGGACTGAGTTGGAGTCCCGGTGTGAATCAGGGCTTGGCAGCTCTTGGCAGGCTCCAGGCTCAGGCTCTGCAGAGACCAGCTCCTGCCTCAGTTTCTCCATCCACAGCAGGACTAAACCAGAGGTTCCCAGAGGTGCCTGGGGTGTCAGCCTGGGGTCTGGGCCCACCCCACCCCACCTCTGAGATCTGTGGCCAGGAGCACCCTCTGGGGCCACCCCACCGTGAGGTCGCACATGCCAGCAGCCGGCACAGGCCGGGGATCACTGGCTTGCCCCTCTGGGTCCCAGCAAATGGCTGTCTGGACGGCGAGCATCCTGGGCCAGCAGGTGGACCGCAAGAAGCCCCATCCATCTTTGGACCATGGCCAGTGATGGGGATCTCATCACCCGCCCTCAGAAGAAAGTGGATGAGGGCAGGTGGAAGCAGGTCCCGGCATGCACCCCCTGGCATCTACAGGAGGCCACGCGCTGGCCTGTACCATCTTAGGAACAGGCGCTCAGGCCCCCGGGGTCTTGGACTCCAGCGGCTCAGCTGGAAAGACACCCTTGGCTCTACCTCGTCACCTCCGGCCCACAAATTGAAGCCCTCTCTGCCCTTTTCTTCCAACTTCGTCAGCACAGCCCGGAGTTGGCGTCAGCCTCAGCTGGGTCACACTCCCTGGAGCCAGGGCCTGGTTCCCCAAATCCATGTGGCCAGCCAGCCTGCCCTAGCGCCCAGCCCTTGGCCACCCGGGGTGCGGCCGGCGCTTCCAAAACCATCCGGACAAGGACGCACGCCGCGCCTGGTACGGGCAGCGCCGTGGCCTCGGGTCTCTGCCCAGCCCTGTCCTGGAGCAGACCCGGGCTGAGGGGTGGGGGAGGGTGGGTGCGGGTGGCCCTGTGTCCTCGAGAATGTCACAGGGAGGTCCCCTTGGTCAGCGGAACCAGGGAGGAGGAGGCGGGCGTGGCAACTGCTCCTTGCTGCGCTCCTCTGCTGGGCGTCCAGCCGCCATTTTCAGTGGGCCGGTACAAAGATGGGCCCTGTGAAGCTGTCCAGGCCGACACAGATTAGCCTTGTTCTCTGCCTCTGCCGTTGCCTCCTTCTCTCGCTCACAGGGCGTGAGGGGGCGGAATAACTAACAGGCGGTGCCCTTCTGGGTGGGGGCCTTTGTTCATTTACTGGTTGGCAGACCCTTCCTGGGTGCCTGTGTGGCCCATGTGGGTGGTCATCGGGGCAGGAAGCCCGGCCCCTCCTTCTAGGCAGCTCAGGTCAGCTGGTGCTCGGCCAGCATGGTATGAGAGTTGGGGGCAGAGGGGCAAGAGAGCAGCTTGCTACAGAGCATAGAGTTGGAGATGGGAGCAGGTGGGTGAAGCTTTGAAGGATGACTAGGAGTTTGCAGGTGGAGCAGGACCTGGCGATCATGCCTTTCTGGGACGTAGTGCGGACGGAGGTGTGGGAGAGCATGGACTGTCTGAAGAGGGGTGGGCCCTGGACTCAGGGCGACTGAGAGGACACCTGTTAGGACAGACTTGTCTGCTCTGCTGAGGAGCTGGGCTGTGATGTGGGCAATAGGGAGCCACAGTGGAGTTTACCCAGAGAGAGGTGGGAGCTGGTAAGGAGAGAAAGGATCTGCACGGGTCTCCAGGCTCACACTCAACCAGAGACTCCTGGACACCACCCCCACAGGAGCCTGGGAGGGCAGAGGCACCCACCTCCCCTCAGCCACACAGCCACCCAGGGAACCTGCCTCTGCTTCCAACTTTGGAGAATGACCTGAGGGCCATGCTCACATGGATGGCAGGGACTGGGATCTAGCCTAATGCCCCTTCTTCTAGAAGCTTCCTTGATCCCCACATTCAGTGCCATGCTAAGTCGCTTCAGTCGTGTCCGACTCTGAGACCCTATGGACTGTAGCCCGCCGGGCTCCTCTGTCCATGGGATTCTCCAGGCAAAAATACTGCAGCGAGGTGCCATGCCCTCCTCCAGGGGATATTCCCAACCCAGGGATCGAACCCGTGTCTCTTACGTCTCCTGCATTGCCAGGCGGATTACATATCCCCTCCCAAATTCCCTCAGACCCCCCACCCTGTCCTTCCGTTCTCAGCCCTGATCATGACTTTGAATGTGGGACTGGACTGTGGGCTCGGGGAGGGCAGAGGGCAAAGGCTGAGCGGCCGAAGCCGGCCTCCCCTCAAGGGCCCCCCGGGTGCAAGCGAGGTGCCTGGTGCTTCATTCTCAGTGACCCCCGTGCGCCAGACCACACGCCCACCTTACAGATGAGGAGACTGAGGCCACAGGAAGTGAAGAGACGCCGGCTGGGAAGAGAGCAGGGAGCCCGCCCTCCGTGGGCCTGGGGCAACCCCACTCGGGAGGAGGTCGCTGAGGTGGAGGGCTGCTGCAGTCGCGACCCCCGTGGGGGCCCCAGCCGAGCCTCAGGATAGAGAGAGGGGCCTCTCCTAATCCCCCAGGGGGGAGAGGGGCTTGGGGACTCTGGTGTCTGCTTCACCACACTTCCACGTTCCGTTTCTCTTTCTTACCTTCCTCCCTCCACCTGTCCCTCTCTGCTCCCCACCCCGAGGGTCTCTCTGCCCCCAGCTGTCTCCCCACTTTTCCCTCTGTTTTCTCTCTCTCTGTCTGACTCGCTTTCTCTCTCCTCCCTCCTCGTCCTCTTTTCCTGGGTGCATGTGTCCCTCTGTCTGCCCGTCGGTCTCTTCTCTACTCCTATCTCAGTCCTCCCCCTCTCAGTCCTCCTGCCTCTCAGTCCTCCCCTTCTCAGTCCTCCCACCTCCCAGTCCTCCCCCTCCCAGTCTTCCCGCCTCCCAGTCCTCCTGCCTCTCAGTCCTCCTGCCTCCCAGTCCTCCCCCCCCCCGGTCCCCCCCCCTCCCAGTCCTCCCCATCTAAGTACTCCTGCCTCTCAGTCCTCCTGCCTCTCAGTCCTCCCGCCTCGCAGTCCTCCCCGTCTCAGTCCTCCTGCCTCTCAGTCCTCCCCTTCTCAGTCCTCCCGCCTCTCAGTCCTTCCACCTCTCAGTCCTCCCACCTCCCAGTCCTCCCCCTCTAAGTCCTCCCGCCTCAGTCCTCCTGCCTCTCTCCTTCCTTCCGCCTCCCAGTCCTCCCCCTCTCAGTCCTCCTGCCTCTCAGTCCTCCCCCTCCCAGTCCTCATCCCTCTGAGTCCTCCCACCTCTCAATCCTCCCCCTCCCAGTCCTCCCACCTCTCAGTCCTCCCCCCCCTCAGTCTTCCCCCCTCGCAGTCCTCCCGCCTCCCCCCTTCCTCCCCAGCACATCCAGCCCTGTCCGAGCAGGGCCTGCTCAAAGGCCAGGGGTGTCTCTGAGCCCCTTTGTCCGTCACCCTCTGCTTCTGTTCCCACTGCTAAAGGGCATGTCTCTGCTGGGCTTCTTGGTTCAGCTTCTATAGTGTGACCTCTTTGAGGCCCCGAGGGTCACAGATTACCAGCCGGCATGGCCTGTGGTCTTCTCCCGACCAGTTCTGCCAGGCGTAGCGGCCTCGGGGGCCTCAGGGCGGGCGGGCCTGGGCTGGAGCCCGCGGGAGAGCCAGCCGCGGCCCACGGCAGCGTCACGTAATTACGACATGAAAGTCCACGATTTCCTCTGTGTGTTGGCAAACAGCGGCTGGCTGCTAATGCAATCCTTTCTTTTAATGGATTCTTGAATTCAAATGATATGTAATTAAGCATAATTAGCTGCGTACCCATCTCGGCTTGTACTGCATGCCACATGGGGCCGCCTAGGATCTCATTAGGAGGCATCTTCTTTCTCGGGCCGATTTCTGGTTCCCCCTCGGGGTGGAGTTGGTTCAGCTGGACAGTGAACCTGGCCTGGGGGCTGGAGAAGGTCCGAGACAGGCAGTCCTGGGGCCAGCCACCCCGGCGAGGATGGGAGATGAAGACTTGGTGGGGGGATGTTTGCTGGAAGAGGTTGCGCTCTGCTTTGAGGACGCTCTGCCTGCCACCCCTCACCTCATCGCGGTGGAGAGAAAGGTCAGGGATCTGACTTTGAGGGGCGCACAGAGAGGGAACAGGGGGTGTCAGCACCTGGGCGGGCATGGCCTGAAGACACCCCCCTCCCTGACAGCCTCCTCCTGAGTGGGGGCTGGGCACCCCCACACGTCGGTGAGCTGGGCCTCAGGGCCGCCCTCCGCGAGGGAAACGCGTAAGGGCGCTTCCGCGCGGTGCAGAGCTGCAGCCTCGCGCACACAGGCTGAGCATGTGACAGGGGATGTCCCCTCGGGTCCTGCCTCCCTGCCACCCCCACCCCCCGCCCCCTCTGCAATGCCCCCCCCCACCCAGCTCACTGTCTTCCCTGTACCTTGCACGCCGATGGGTCTCCATCCATTCGTGCCATCTGTCTGTCCTCCACCAGTCTCCCTGCCTGGCCCACTCCCAGCAGCTGGCCGAGTCCTCACTGGCCGTGATCTCGGTACCGAATCTGCCTCTGGGCCTGCCCCCTCCAGCCATGTGTGTCTCTGCATGCCTCCTGGGAGCACCCCCCATCCAGAGGCTAGGGACTCCACGCTTGGAGGTGTGCCAGCTCACTGGTGGGCACCAGGTAGGTGAGGGGTGGAGCTGTGCTGTGCTCAGCCCACCAATGAGGAAACCAAGGCAGAGGGGCTGTTTGTCGCAGTGGGTCTGCTGCCCGTTCAGGAGCTCCGTCTCCATCTCTCAGGGCCCAGCTCGCTGCACCCTGGGCCAGGCCGATCCCATCTCAGGGGGAGCTGCCCAGAGAGGAGTCCCTCACCCGCCTGCTTCGAAAAGACCTGAGCAAGGGGGGCATCCCTCAGTATGTTCAGGGGAGGGGTTGTCTGCACCCTAGGAGGGCCTGGGCGGAGAGCCCCGAGTTCCAAGGAGGAAGACCCTCCTGCAGGAAGGGCTGTCCGCAGAGACCCCGGACCCACTGGGAGGCCATGAGTTCCCCTCCCTGGGGGAATGGGAAGGGCGGGGCCCTGGAGGGCGGACGGCCAGAGCCGGGGGCCCACGAGCCTTTGCTGGGGAGGCCCAGGAGGCAGCGGCTTGAGGCTTGTGGGCCATGTGCTCTGCGTCCTCTTCTTTTCACAAACTTAAATATGTAGAGACCATTCTTAGCTCGAGTGCTGTACAAAAACAGGCTGCTGGTACGGTTTGATCCATGGGCCACAGAGAATAACCGCCACGATGGGAAATAGACACCGCTACATGTGAGTTTGGGCTTCCCAAGTGATCAGGAATCCACCTGCCGGCGTAGGAGGTGCAGCAGACCCGGGTTCAATCCTGGGGTCAGGAAGCTCCCCTGGAGGAGGAAATGGTACCCACTCCAGTGTTCTTGCCTGGAGAATCCCCGTGGACAGAGGAGCCCGGGGGGCCACAGTCCACGGGGTCGCAGAGTCAGGACACAACTGAAGCAACTGAGCATGCACATGTGGAATATGTGAGTTTATAGGCGACTTTTTAAGTAAACTTTCAAGGTAAAAATACCTCAAGCGTGACCCTATGTGTGTTTCACATGCGTGTCAAGTGCACGGAACGTGAACAGTGCAACGCTCTTTCCACCAGGAGCCACCCCTGTAATCGCCACCTGGCTCAGGACCTAGAACACTGCCACCCCATCCCCCAAGAGGAAACCGCCTGCTGGCCTCTGCCCAGGAGACTGGCATTACCCCCTCCGGAACTTGACACCAACAGCTCCTCTGGCCTGGGTTCCTTGAGCCCAGCTTCCTCCCCCCGTCGTGATGTCTGTGGGGGACAAAGGGTAGCCTGGAAGCCTGGGGGTGGCTCACTGTGGGTGGTGGTGGTGTCCTGGGCCCTTCGGGCGTGTGCACGTATTACCCCGTTGATGGACATTTGTGCAGTTGCCACCTTTTTTTCTATTACGACCGGAGCCGCCGGGAACATTCTAGCACCTGCTCTTGGTGAACACGCCGATGCCCTTTTGTTGTGTTGCCTGCCTAGAGTGGACTCGTGGCTCACAAATAGGTGCCAACACCGGTGTCCAGAGTGTGTGCCACGTACAACTTTTTGACAGTAAACAAGCACGGATTTCAGCACCGACACCGGGTAATTTGGGTCTTAAATTCCCGTGTTCACCAGATGTTTGGATCCGGCAAGAGCGAAATAATAATCCCTTAAATACCTCCACTGATGCAAGAGTTGCTGATCTGCGGGCAAGGGCAAGGGTCGTTGTGTACTTGTCACACTTGAGAAGACCAGGAACCATGCCCAATGCCTGCCGGCCCTGGCACCTGCAGGTGGCCTCTGCTTGGACTAGGTGCTGCCCACGGGGGCCTTCCTGGAGGGGTGGGAACGTGCGTTCCCACACGCCTGGAGGCTCTGGCACCCAGAATCAGGCCGGGAGTCAGAAGAACCGGGTCAGATCTGGGTCTGCCCTCCCTGCTGTGTGACCTCAAGCAAGTCTCTGAACCTCTCTGATCCCCCATTTTGTCACCTGCTTCCACCCCGGGGACGGAAGGAGAAGAGGATGGGCGATGGGTGAGGGCTGTGCCTGGGGGCGGGGCTGCAGCAGGCAGAGAAGTGGCCTCAGCCCATACAAGAGGGTGGGCAAGTGAGCAGAGGCCCTGGGGAGGGGGACAGGGCAGAGTCAAAGGCGGGCCTCCTCAGTCTTAAGGAGTATCCACACTTCCCACTCCCACATCCCTGTGCCACTCAGGTCTCAGCAGCCCTGGGCAGAAGGCCTCCAGGCCACCGGGCTGAAAGCTCTATGAAAGAAAATGCGCCTGGGATGCCCCTGACGGTCCAGAGGTTAGGACTCCACGATGCCACTGTAGGGGGCACAGGTTCCATCCCTGGTCAGGGAGCTAGGATCCCACAAGCCACGCGGCAAACTCACCCCCCTCCAGCCCCCACAAAAGGTGTCTTTGCTCAGTTCAGTTCAGTTCAGGCGCTCAGTGGTGTCTGACTCTTTGCGACCCCATGGACTGCAGCATGCCAGGCCTCCCTGTCCATTACCAACTCCTGGAGTTTGCTCAAACTCATGTCCATTGAGTCAGTGATGCCATCCAACCGTCTCATCCTCTGTCCTCCCCTTCTCCTCCTGCCTTCAGTCCTTCCCAGCATCAGGGTCTTTTCCAATGAGTCAGTTCTTTGCATCAGGTGGCCAAAGGATTGGAGTTTCAGCTTCAACATCAGTCCTTCCAAAGAATATTCAGGACTGATCTCCTTTAGGATGGACTGGTTGGATCTCCTTGCAATCCAAGGGACTCTCAAGAGTCTTCTCCAACACCACAGTTCAAAAGCATCAATTCTTTGGTGCTCAGCTTTCTTTATGGTCCAGCTCCCACATCTATACATGACTACTGGAAAAACCATAGCTTTCACTAGACGGGCCTTTGTTGGCAAAGTAATGTCTCTGCTTTTTAATGTGCTGTCTAGGTTAGTCATAACTTTCCTTCCAAGGAGCAAGCATCTTTCAATTCCATGGCCTTTGCTCAGGATGGCCATTTTAGGGTCAAGTGCTTTTTCAGTATCAAAACTTTCCAAAGGGGCAACCTGACTTTTAGGATGTTGTCAGAACCCACTTCAGCCACTTCTTCCCAGGGGGCGTCCAAGGTGGTGGCCCCACTGCTGGGGTGGGTGTGCTCTCGTGCTTGCCCAGGGCGCTTGGCTCAGACCTCAGGGTGATGCCAGCAGCAGCCCCTCTGCATGGGAAGCTGCACCAGGGTGTCCTCCCCACCCACCTGCCCCTGCCACCAATCTCCAGCCTACGAGCAGCGTTGGGGGGGGTGCCTTCCTGTCACCAGGGCCCCACACTCCAGTTGATAGCCCGCCCCCTAGGCTGCTCCCACAACTGTCAAGGCTCCGGGGGTCGTCCCTGGGAGCCCACCCCGAGCCCCTGCCCCCTCCTGGGACTAAGGCTGCAGCCCCGTTAGTTCCCCTTCCCATCCCACGTCTGCCGGAAGCCTGGCTCAGCCTGCAGCCCCTGCACAGGGTGTGGGGCCCCCACGGACACCCGCCCTCATCGTGTGGCCTCACTGCCCTTGTTCTCCGCATCCAGCGGGGCCTCAGGGAATAGAGAAGGGTGCAGATGCAGGGTTTGGGTGGTCCTCGCCCTCCAGATCTCAGCCGGAGAGCAGCTCCTCAGCCGTGAGGAGCCTTCCTCTGCTGGGTGGTGCAGCCTATGGGGGTACGTGAGCCCCCCCACCCACCCCGGGGTCTAGGTGGGAAACTCGGAGCAGGACGGAGCTCAGGGCCCCGCTATCCGGGGCATGATGCTTCTGCTGGCAGCATGGACGGAGCAGGGGCCAGCGGCCACTCTGCCACAGGGCTCTGAGCAAGCTACCCACAGGAGGGGCTCAGGGAAGAGTCGGGCAGAGGGAGGCCTAGGTGCTTCTGAGTGGGGATGGCCGGGACTCGGGCATGGGGAGGACAGGGACTGCACTGGCCAAGGCCAGCCCAGCCTTATGGGATGCAGAAGGGCCTGGAATTCTCCCGAGGGTGAGGCCGGACCTGCGCTGGATGCTGGGAAGGCAGTGACCTAGGGGTTACTGACTGGCTAACCCACCATCCTGCCCTCCAGGCCCAGCGACGAGCACCATCCGGAAGTCAAGGCTGATGGATACGTGGACAACCTCGCGGAGGCCGTGGACCTGCTGCTGCAGCACGCGGACAAGTGACGGGCCTTCTGGGAGGGCCCCGCCTCCTGCCACCCTGCCCCGGCCCAGACCACCCGGGGTGCTGCCCTTGGCCCTGGACGGGCACGCAAGAGGGTGCCAGCCAGGCAGTTCCGGGCCCCTGAGCCACCAGCTCCTCCTCTGTCTCCCTCTACCGACCCCCTCCTCCCCTCACCCTCCCCAGACACATCTCCCAGCCTCCTGGGGGAAGTTTGATCCCCGCTGGTGGCCCATCCCATCGATTTGTCCCTCTGGAAGTCGAGAAGTGGGCAGACTTGTTGAATGCCCACACCCACCCTCTCTCCATTCACACCACATCCTTTAAACGCCTGAGTCCAATCAGGCATTTGGCCACTGTCTTTGAGTTAACAGTCTCTGTGCTTTAGGGAGGCGCCTGGAGGAAGCAGGGGTCTCCTGGGCACTGTCCTTGCAGGCAGAGCTGAGCCAGGCTCCCCGGGACTGGCCGGCGGCTCCAGCCCCCACCCAGTGTCAGAGTGGGCGCTCAGCGCTACCCATGTACCTCCCAAACCATGCAGCCCCTCTCCCCATCCCATCCCCTCTGGAGCCAAAACAGTGGCTCCCAGGGCCACTCTGCTGTGCTTCAGCGTGAGAACTCTAACCTCTGGACGCCAGGTTATGGGTGGAGGGTACCTGCTGGAGCCTTAACTCTGTAGACTTGTCACCCCCAGGAAATTAATGGTGAAATAAACTCTGCCCTGACCTGTAGTAACTCAGGCTCTAACTGCTCAGGGGCTGGGAGGACCGTCCCTGATTCCACCCTGGACTTGAACCCCTACACATCAGAGGGCCTGCGCCCCGAGACACCTCACCTGCCTCAAGCCCTTCATTCAGCAGAGGGGGGACACTGAGGCCCCATGGGGACCAAGTGGACGGGGCAAGCATGGGCCTCCGCTCAGGGTGGTAAGTGCAGGCTTTCTGAATTCACCCACTGCCCAGGTTTCAGGTTTCAGAATCAGTCAGCAGGACGGATAACTTGATTGTTCTGTTTCTCCCCAGATCCATCCAGAAGCCACTGACAGATCTTGGGAGACTTCTCATAAAAGAACTCATGAGTCCTCCAGAACAGCACTCCCATGAAACAAAGGCAGGTGATGATAAAACACTCTGCCTGAATCCGAGTCCCCTGGCCTGTTAAATCAGGATTAGAAAGATGATGCTGGGTCGTCTCATGGAAATGAGAGGTCACTGGTCAGGCTGATGGTGTTGGCTTGCGAGGGAGGCGGAGCATTTGGCCTATCAGCTGGAAATAGGCAGATGTCCTGCCCCTGGAGGGGGTCCTCTAATCCCAGCTCTTTAGGTGACAAGCTGGGTGCTGTAGGCAGGCACGAGGTGGCTGCGATTCACTGGGGCTCGGAGGGTGACTGTGAGGGAGCAGGCCGGCAGCATCCCATTCACCTTGTTCCCTTTTTTCATCTTGCCCTTTTCGTGGGCCACCCTTGCCTACTATCCTCGGCAGGGGCCTGCAACCAGGGTTAATGCGGCTCTGGAGGAAGGCGGCTGGTGGTTCCCACTTTGCAAGCCACTGCCCAGGAGTGGGACACAGAGTGTGTCAGAAGAACAGCAGGCGCAAACCCCTGCTTTGGGCAGAGAACATACCACCTCCTGCCCCGAGCTGTGGGTTCAGTAAAGTGGACACTGTCACCTCCCCATTTTACAAGTAAGGAAACTGAGGTGCTCGAATCAAAAGTCTGACTCTGCATCCCAGGCCCTTTCTGGTCCTTTCCACAGTCCCTCCACGGGGGGTGGCCTGTGGTGGACCTGGTGGCTGTGACTTTCCAGGCGAGGGGTACCCTGGTGTCCTCCCCCTGGAGATGTAGTGTCTTTCGGGATCAAGGTCCAGCCCTACTCTGGGGGCGCCGTGTACCACCTGAACCTCAGCCACTTTGTGTGTGTGCTGTTGCTCGTTCAGTAGTGCCCAACTCTTTGCAACCCCTGGACTTCGCAACCCCAGGCTCCTCTGTCCATGGCATTCTCCAGGCAAGAATACTGGAGTGGGCTGCCATTCCCTTCTCCAGAGGATCTTCCTGACCCAGGGATTGAACCCAGGTCTCCCGCATTGCAGGCAGATTCTTTACCAGCTGAGCCACCAGGGAAGTCCAAGACCCTGATGCTGGGAAAGATTGAGGGCAGGAAAAGGGGATGACAGAGGACGAGATGATTGGATGGCATCATTGACTCAATGGACGTGAGTTTGAGTAAGCTCTGGGAGTTGGTGATGGACAGGGAAGCCTGGCGTGCTGCAGTCCATGGGGTCGCAAAGAGTCGGACACGACTGAGTGACTTAACTGAACAGACAGTAAAGAATCTGCCTGCAATGCGGGAGACCCAAGTTCCATCCCTGGGTCAGGAAGATCCCCTGCAGTCAGAAATGGCAACCCACTCCAGTATTCTTGCCTGGGAAATCCCATGGACAGAGGAGCCTGGTGGGCTACAGTCCATGGGGTCGCAGACAGTCAGACTGAGCAATTAACACGTAAGATGATAAAAGCAACATGTGTCATTATAGGAACATCAACAGAAAAGTTCAGACAGGAACCAGAGCCTCTCGGAGCCCGACCGCTGTTAACATTTGGGTGCGTTTCCTTCCACCCGACTCCACGTGAAGATAAATGTTTGAACAGTTGGGATCGCACCGTACGTGGAGGGTGGTCCTGGGATTTTTGGGGTGTTGATTCTCTCACTTAAGCCCCAGGAATGCTACAAGCCCTGTTTGCACATGAGGAGGCTGCTCAGAGGCAGCCTATGTCCTGGTGGCCCACGGATGGTGCCCCTGTTGGCTGCGGGTGGCCCTCAGTGGGGCTGGACCCAACAGCAGGCCCAGAGCTTGTGCTCGAGGTGGCATCCCCCACCACCCCCGCCCCTGGGGAGGAACCACAGGGGATGCTGAGCTGGGATGTGCTGTAACCAGGCCCGAGCCCTGCCACGGATTTGGCCTGAGGTGGGCGGATAAGGAGCTATTAGGGTCGTAGGTCCATCCAGGTCCACTCTAGGGGAGCCTGCTCTGCCAGTCATGGGGAGCATGAGGCAGGGTCTCTGGGCCCCTGGCCTTGGGACTAACAAGGCTGCCGGGGAGGGCATGAGGCTCCTCCCACCCCCAGCCTCAGCCTCGCCTCACCTGCTTCATGAACTGCATGTTCATGGGCCTGTTTGAAAAAGGAAGAGCTGCTAAACAGAAGACAAGGACAATCTGGGTGGGGTGTTCTGGTGGCTCATTCCCAGGGTCAGGGGGGCGTCCTTAGGACTTAATAGATCTCTAGGCATAGCCTCTGTGGTCAGAGGACGTGGGCCAACCCTGGCTTCTTAGAAATTACACAAACCTCTGTAAATTTGTCCTCAAGGCTGCAAACATCGTGGTCTCCTGAGCTTGGTGAGCAAAGGGTCCGTGACTTGGGGGCCAGGCACAGGAGCCCACTCTGGGCTGAGCTGTGTGCACTGCTGATCCCTCAGCACGAGTGGTGCAGATCTGAGCTGTGTATCCTCTGCGGGGCAGGGAGGGCCCAGCCTGTGTCGCCTCTCAAGGTACCCTGGTGGGCAGGTGGCCCTGCACCCGGCAGGACTTTCAGGCCAGGCCCACTATAGAATCAGGGCTGCATGGCCTGGCCTGGGTGCCACTGGGGGCTGAGCTGACATGCTCACGACGGCTCTGTGACAAGCAGGTCCCTCAGTGCTTCTGACTTGGGGATTATGGGGCGGGGGTGGTCCCTGGCTCCTGGATGGAGTGAGGAACAGGGGTCCTCCGCCCGAAACACACACGTACTCTAATGACTGCCCCGGAGCTGGGGGCCCCCCGGATCACAGCTGTGGCCGTGGCCAGCCCTCCCATCACAGTTGTTCAGTCTCCTGCACCAGAAGCTTTTGAGAGCACTGAGACATTAGCTCTCCCCTCACTTTACAGATCTGACCCTGGGGCTTGGAGGGGACAAAAAGGCCCCAGGTTCTGCCTGTGCCAGCCCAGAGCAGAGGCACGACCCTCTGATCCATCACCCCCTATCCCCAAACAGAAAGCGCGCAGCAGCTGGGTACTGAACCAGGAAGCTTTATTTACACAGTAAAAGTAACAAGCAGATTCCTGAGAGACTAGAGCGGCCCTAGTGCAAGACAGTCGTGGCCTGCGCGGAGGGCAGGCTGCGGTGGGTGGCGGTGGGGAGACCCGGCGCCGTCCCTGCACAGCGCTTTGCCCGGGCAGGGGCTGGGCCTGACGTGGCCTGTTTTCTGGCCGCCACGCTTCCTGAAGCTCCAGGGCACCAACGGGTGCTGCTGGGAAAGCGCACGTGACCCCGGAGACAGCCGAGCCGCGGGCACCCGTGCCCGGGACATGGGCCCCCACCCTGGGACACAATTTCTTTGCCAAGGAGACTATGCTAGAAGATTGGGCTATTCTAGCTAGGTATAAGATCTCTGCTGTGGTCTGGGATTTTTTTTTTTTTAATTAAATCTTTTTCTCTTTAAAGAGGTGCCAGTGGGAGGAGTCTGGCCACCCGTGAGGCTGCGGCAAGCGGCAGCACCATCGCTTACATGGAGGCGCTGCCCTGACCGGGTTGCTGCCCCCAGAGCTGGGGCGTGGGGACTGCTTGCGCCCCAGGCCGTGGGATCTGACACGGTCATCTCCGCCTCCAGGCCAGGGCACACAAGACTTGAGCCAGTGGTGGGGCGTCTGTCCAGGGCGTGGGCTGCAGGCTTGGGCAGCACCAGCTGGAGTGTGGAACACACAGGCCACCTCTCCCCCACCTTGCACTGGGGCCCCCTGTGGATGATGGGTTTGTTTCCTTTCTAAGGTGGACTTTGCATTTTAAAATTTCATTCGGCGTATACAAATTCACAAAAACTTTTCCTGCTACAAAAATTTTGTTGAAAAGTAAGGCTTTCTGAGAGTGAAAATCCTCACGAGCTCTCCAGGGGCCTGGGAGTCGTGTCTGCCCGTGGGCCCTGTACTGGCCCTGGCCTCCACCGCGAGTAAGGCAAGAGGGTTTGCAGTAATGTAAACGCTGAGGCTGCCGCTTGGATGCTCAGCCCAGCCCCCATGGGCAGCGGCCTCTGTTAGTCCGGCGGCTTCAGTGGGGGTGCCCCAACAGGAAGCTCCCCCACCCTTCAAATGCATGACCCTGCTCTTGTCCTTCCGGGCCCCCGGGGCAGGCGGACAGCCTGGCACAGCCCTCCCTCCTGGCTCTGAACTTCCTCAGTTCCCCCTTACAGGCAGGAGTTCATGGGCTGCATGAGGCAGGGTCCCGGCAGAAGTGAGGTTCAGGGCTGGGGAGGAGGCACCAGCTGGCCTGCTGTCCCCCTAGGGACACCCTCCCACCCTCCACCCCAGGGTGGTCAGAGAGTCTCCCTTCAAGACCAGGAGTCCTGGTGCCAGGGGAGCAGAGTGGAGACGGGCCTCAGGCGGCACCTCCTATAGACAGATGGGCTGCTCTCTTTGATGGGAAGATGGACGTGAAGCCACCCCACAGCTGCCTTTCTCTGAGGGGTCACTGGTCATCCTCTCCCCTCCTTGCTGCTGTTGTGGGCTTGGGCGGGGAGCTTCTGTGGGGTAGGAACAGCCAAGAGAGGCCTGAGGAGGTTGGGAAGGGCCAAACCCTGCCCTGGGCTGCGAGCCCTTCTGCCACATGGGTCCCAGGAGCAGCCTGCAGGGAGATGGGGCGGGTGGGGCCACGGCTCATCCTTCCCTGCCACCAGGCCTGAGAAGGGGTGGGGGGTGGCTGGCAGGGTCCGAGGGGGCCACGTGCACTACAGCCCTGTGACACCCACCACTGCGTGCCTCCCTTCCCAGCCCAGAGGAAGGGCGTCGAGGGGAAGGACTGCTGTCCAGGGCATGTGCCCGCTGTGGCCACTCTGGGTGTGGGCCAGATATCATGCCTCCCACCCAGGTTCCCTGAGGCTAGGAGGCACCAGAATGTCCTCTCCTGTCCATCCACCTGCTGCTGGACGCCCCGGGGTCCCCTGGATCGGCTCAAAGACAATGAGCCACCTGGTCTGGCTTCCCAGGGGAGATGTGACCTTTGGCGGGACCTGCCCAGTGCCCAAATGCCCGCAATGCTCCATAACCTGTGGCTTCTGACACCATCTCGGGGGCGGGGTGGCGGGTCACGGAGTTGGGGTTTTCTGCAAGCATCTTAAACAGCTGATTTTTAAAAAGAGCCAACTCTAAATGAGAACTTGAGCCACCACACTTTGGATGTCCAAAAGTAAAGGTTTAAGTCACGTTTTCCCAAACCTGGTCTCTCTCCAGCGGAAAGAGAAAGAACCATGTGCCCTCAGCCCCTGCAAGCACCAAGGGCTCTGCTGACAGCAGAAGGTGAGTGGGACCAAAGGGATCCCCGGAGTGCCTCTGTTGCGTGGCAGCGCACTGCAGGGGACACGTGGATGGACTGAGCCTTGTGGGAAAAGGAGCCACTTTGCTCATAAGCTGACCCCCACTGCCGTTGTCTGCAGAAGACGCCGAGCTGCTGAAAGCTGGATTCCAGCGGAGCCAGAGCCGCGTGGGGCATGTCTTCAAAGTGGGGCTGGGGAGTAGCGGTCTGGGAGAGAAGCCTCAAGAGGTCGGGGCTCCTCGTGGACCGGCAGGGGGGGTCTCTGCTGGGGCACTGGGAGCCAGGAAGGGCGTGTGGGCACCCCACTCTGTGCTTGTGGTTGGGGCAGTAGCAGGGAGGTGGCACCCCACAAACCCCCTCAACCAACAAGGCTGTGCTTGGTAGATGGCCAGGCCCAGAATGGCCAGCAGGCACCCTCTAGCCCTGGAACATGCCCAGGGCCTGGGTCTGCACACCTGCACAGGGCCCTTGTCCCTGAAGACATTTTCAAAAGGCTGCCCTCCTCTGGGGACGTCTCTCCACTCGCCCGTGTCTACTGAGCTCATTGCTCAGTGGCAGGGCAGTCGTGGACAGCGGCTGCCAGCTGCCGACCCTGCCGACTTCAGCCCCCAGCCCCAGAGCAGCAAAGAGCCCGGGGCTGGGACCTCCACACCATGGGAGGGGCTCACGCTTCCGCCTTCTCGGCCAATGGAGCCACCAGATGTCTACCAACTGGACGGGCCTCTAACAAGCAACCCCCCCCCACCCCGAGGTGTTTCCTGGACCCCAGGAGTCCACCTGGCACACAGGGCCCCATCACGCGCACCCAGAATTAAGGCCGAACGGTTCTGGTGTTAATGACTGACCGAGGAAGCCTCCCCTGCCTTCCCGAGCCTGAGCGGGAGACCTGGGAGAGAAGGCACGGAATACACACTCGAGGGGAGGAGGGCGCTGCAGGGCTGGCCCCCCCGACCCAAACCTGAGAGCAGGAGGGCGGGCAAGCCTGTGACGCCAGCGCGCGGGCCTCAGGCGGAAACCCCGGTTGGGGGTGGAAACCACAGCCCTGCGCAGACGCCGAGAGGCTGCCCAGCGGGCAAGGCTGGGGTGCTGTGCCCATCGATGTGCCGCACATGAAAGGGGGGCAAGAGCCCGAGACCGAGAAGCTTCCATCCTGGGCCCCGCGGTTCTGTGGACCGTGGCTGCCATGCTGGTGAAAGGCTGAGACGCTGTACTGCGGGGCGGGGAGTGGGGGGCAGCCCAGACCTCCGCGGGCAGGACAGCATCTTGGGGAGGCGGTGGGCTTGCTCCTGGGCCCTGACACCCACCTCCCAGGAAGCTCGGATCAGGCCCAGGGGTGGGGCTCCCAGGAGGGCCTGCTGCCGCACCTGGGGGGTGGGCAGGACGCGGCCCCTCAATTCGAATGCACTGTCCCACCCCCCGCCCCCGGCCAGGGCCCGCGGCCGCTCAGTTGTTCTCTATCTGCTCGATGTCCAGCTCGCCATCCAGGGAGCAGGGGCTGCTCCGGGCCCCGCGGTCCCGCCAGGCTGTGCCCAGCTCCTCACAGCAGGGCTCCTCCCGGCAGGCCAGCGGGTCATCCAGGGAGGAGGACAGAGGCTCGGGGACCGGGGTCCCAGCGGGCGTCCTGCCCCCTGCACTGGGGGCCGAGAACAGGGCAGCCCAGGACCTGGTGGTGCCAGTGTGCAGGGCGAAGGGGCTGTGGGCGCTCCGGTCCTCTGTCCCCGTGTTCAGGCAGCTGAGACTGCTGAAGGTCTGACAGTTCTGTGGGGAAGACAGACACAGGTCACAAAGGGTCACAGTCCTGTGGAATCCAAGGACTGAATGCCCCACCCAGCCCAGCCAAGACCCCTGGGGGGCTACCCAGTGGTGGACCCACCAGGAGATGGAACACCCTCCCCAACAGGGGCAAGGACAGAGGGGCTGTTGGTTAGCTCATGAAGAACTACCCCTGGCCGGTGAACACCATGTTAATCAAGAGACACAACAGGTAGTTGAGTGAGGGACTGAAGCTGCTCAGTCATGTCCAACTCTGCGGCCCCATGCGCTGCAGCCCACCAGGCTCCTCCGTCCATGGGATTCTCCAGGCAAGAGTACTGGAGTGGGGTGCCATCGCCTTCCTCAGGGGATCTCCCCGACCTAGGGATTGAACCCAGGTCTCCCGCATTGTAGGCAAACGCTTTACCGTCTGAGCCACCAGGGATGTCTCAAAATGCAGTTATTCGTCTACAAATGGGCAAAGAGCACAAACTGCCTAACATCCAGTTCTGGGGGAACTGGGGGTGGTGGTGGTGCAGTAGGAAGGGTGGTGGGCAGGCTCAGAGGCCTTAACGCACAGCCTTCCTGCAAAACCTGAGTGGCAGGTTCACCTCTAGGATTTTTGTCGCAAGAAAACAGTTTGGACGCAGCGACACAAATGTGCCTCGTCACACCGTTGCAGTGGAAAGCAGGGAGTGACCCAGCATCATTCCCTGTGAGGCTGGTTCCGTAAAGCACGTCTTTTCGGGCCGAGGGAGGCTCTTGAGCCGTTGGAAGAACACGGCAGGTACCTAGAGAGAGATGCCGCCAGGCTGCACTGGTGCGCAGAGGGGACGCGGGAGGCCACGCCACCCTCTCGCCGCAGCGGGGACGGCACAGGGGCCAGGGGGTGGGGTTGACATTCACGTGGTGCATGGTTCCACACAGGGCCCTGGACTCCCGGGCCCTCGGGTGGTGGGTGTCTCAGCCCCGCTGGGGGCGGGGCCGGGCTCACAGCTGGGGGCCACGGGCAGACGCCCCCCCCCCGCCCCCGCTGCCCCCAGCCATGCTTAGGCCTCGGCAGCCTCCTCTGTGAGAGGAGGTCCCTACCTGTCCCGCAGGGCCATCTGAGGCCCCAGCAAGAGCCAAGAGCTCCGCACCCGCCAAGCCCTGCCTCTGTGTGTGTGGCCGGCCTGGAGGAGGCAGCCTAGGGCCCGCCGGGGGCAGCCACATCTTGGACGCGACCCCACACACTCACAAGAGGGGGCAGCTGGTACTGTGCACAAGTGGGTCCAGCTACACGCCTGCTTTCACAGCTGAGCGCGAAGCCCGGACATAACCAGAGGCAGCCCAGCCCCTTCCCAGGGACGAGACAGAAAGGGAGGTGCATCGGAGGCAGCAGCGGGGTGGGGAACCGGGCTTTGAGAGGTGGGAACACGGGGAGCACTGCCTGCCCACTGATGCCGAGGCCACAGGTCCGTCCCCGAGGGCCCTGGTCCGTTCGCAGACGGCAGTGTTTGTGTGTTGCTGCTTCCCTGGTGGTTCAGAGGTTAAAGCGTCTGCCTGCAATGCGGGAGACCCCAGTTTGATCCCTGGGTCAGGAAGATCCCCTGGAGAAGGAAATAGCAACCCACTCCAGTATTCTTGCCTGGAGAATCCCATGGAGGAAGGAGCCTGGTAGGCTACAGTCCACGGGGTCGCAAAGAGTTGGACACGACTGAGCTACACTTTCACTTGAAATAAAGACAACCAATGGCTGTCACGGCGAACAAGCTGTTGAAGCAGGCTGGGCAAATGGGAAAGGTGCTCTCTCTGGAGGGAGGTGGTGGGGCCCGCCATGCGCACTCTCCTTGTTCCTGCCTGCGCCGTGGAAGAACCCGTTCTCGTGGGTCTGCTTGTCCTGGAATCTTTTGATTAGCTGAGGAAGGCAGGCTGGGGGTCAGGGGGTGCTGGGGGAATTGAGGAGAGAAGAGCCAGGCTACCCATCAGACCTGCGATGCTGGCCCTGATCCCAGCAAGAGCCAGCCTAGGGGCGCGGAGGGCCCAAGTCCTCACTGGGCACTCTGCTCTGGGCAGTTTGCTCTGCTGCTGGGAGACAGCTCCTCGTGCAAAACAGCCCCCGAGATCCTTCATGTCCCCAAGGTCAGAACGCAAATCTGGGTGGGGAGAAGCCCCAGCTGGGAGGCCCCTGAGGCCTCTCCACCTTCCGGCCACCCTCTGGACGGGCCTAGACCTGAGCCGGGACAAGAGGAGAACTGGGTAGGGGACAGAAGGGAGGAAAGAGGGCCCAGCCCAGGCAGGGGCATCAAACCCCAGACTAAGCAGAGAGGCCTAGGAGGGAGGCCTCGGGGAGCCCGATCTAAACCCCCGCATGGCCAGACGGTCTCTCGCCCCATAGACGCGGCGGAGTGGAAGGAGTGGTGGTGAGTGGCCGTGTGAGTCCAGTTACAGACAGTGGTGTCCAGTGTGAGCCTGGTGTGCTGCGAGTGGGCCACAGGTGAGGCTGAGATCCTGGGGCTTGCAGCCCTGGGGGAACGGCCACAATGCTCCCCTCCGTGTGCAGGACCTGAGTGGGCCTCCCTGCTTCCTGGGAGCTGTACCATGAGAACGGGGTCTTCCGGAATTCCTCCCGAGTGTCCTGCCTGCCAAGCAGCCCGACCCCAGGTGCTGACGAAGGTGCGGGTGGCGGCGAGTACCTGCCTTCACAGCAGCTGTGACGGCGCGTCTGGGCACAAATCATGTTATGCAGCGGCCACGCCAGCAGCAAGGTGCTGGGGACCCCAGTTTGCTGGGGCCTTTCTGAGATGTGGCTTCTACCTCGAGTGTGCCCGGGAGAGGACTGAGGTCAGAGAGACTGCCGTTACAGTCCTAGGTTCTGCCACACACAAGCCTGCCGACTTCAGACAAGACCCTCCAACCTCTGGGCCATGGCCCCCACAACCAACAAGGGGTAGGCCGAGGGCACCACCCACCTCCCCCGCCCCTGTTCTGGCTGTCTGGAATAACTGGGTCCTTTCTGCTTTGAGGCAGGACAAGAAGCTGCAAGGTTTGGCTGCTGACTGTTGTCACAGCAAACCCGGGATGCCCCTGACCCCACCCTCAAAAGTCCTCAAAGGTACCTCCTTCTTGGCTACAAAGCCAGTGTCACCTTGAGAACACTGTTGACTCAAAACTCAGCTGTTGCAACCACAGTGAAAACCAAGACCCCTCTGCCGAGCGTGCCAGCCAGTGGCATGGCCCACCTGCCGGGGAGGAATGTGGCCGTCACAATGGGGCAGTTGTGTGTCCCACCCAGGTTCCAAGCCAGCAGAGCCCGTCCTATGCCAACATCCAGGGCGTGGCGCTGCGCCTGCCAGGCTCTGGGGGCCGGGTCCCACCCCGCCTCTCCTGGCAGCTCACACTCCCCAAGATCTCAGCACCCATGGAAGAATGCTGCACGGGCCTGCCGGAGGCCTGGGCGCTCCTCTGGGGAAAGCGGCAAAACTGAGGACAAGTTCAAAGCACCATGTGAACACATCATTCCAGTGTGAAGTGGTTGCTTGGGGACAGACAGTCCCCTTACGCCAAGCTCTGTTCTCTTGAAGCCCAGCCCTAGCCCCAGGGCTGGGCCGCCTTCTTGGGCACAGGCCTGCCCAGGTAACAGAACTCAGAGAGGACCATCCATGTGGCCTCAGGCTAGAGGCTGGAGACACTCGTCAGCACCCCAGTCCGAGAGTCTGGAGTGACTCTGGAGTAGGGCCCTGAAAGTCCAGCTGCTTCCATCAGATCTGCCATATTGCAGGGCCTGTTTTGCAGCCCACACACCCAGCTGGTCTCCCCAAGGCTCTGCAGTCAGGAGCAAGGGCCCCCTTCTCCTGTGTGGATATTTGCTGGTATCCCCCTGGTAAGTCCAGGCAGCCCTCACTGCAGGCAGAGGCCCACCAGATCTGGGTGGGGGAGAGCACCCCGAGGCACTTGCAGCCACACCCAGCTCCAAGTGCCCACCCTGCCAAAAGGCGAAGAGCTCATAGCCCCTCACTAGCTCAACGCAACTCCACCTTGAGCTACCAGCTGAAAACCAAACCCTGCCTTAGGAGACTCACCTGAACTCAACAGACTCAGCCCCGTCTCCCTGCGCATGCCTCCCACCCCCTGCCCTGCCTAGCCTCAGGCCATGAGCTCCATCCTGTCCCCAGGGGCCGGAGGCTCCCTGTGCCAGCCTGCAGCAGCGCAGGCCCAAGGGCAAGGTGGGCCGCAGGGGCACCGTGGCCCTGAGCAGGACCGGCTGTTTTCCTCACTCCTGTTCTCTGGGCCCCAACTTGCCCTTGAACCCCTGGAACTGGGAAGGCCTCAAGAGTAAGGTCCACGTGGCCCCAAGGAAGAGCAGCGGATGGGGTCAGAGAACCCGGACCCAAGGCTGGAGTCGCCTTGTTTGCTCCAGAAATGAAACAGTCCTTGCCGGCCTGACTGCTGGGCCATCACAAGGGTCCTACCAGAAAAGGGATGCGAAGAGGGGCTCCTGGCGTCCCCCCGACTATGGAAGCCCACTCCCTAGTGCCGACGTGCTGACTGGCACAGCCCCCTTGGGCCCATCCTCCCGAGGCAGCCCCCGGCCAGTGACGGGCTGATGCGGGTCCCAGAGCAGCCCCGGGCTGGGGGTGGGGGTGGGAGGAGTGGGGAGTCCAACCCCAGGGGCTGTTCACACGACGGTGCTCCCCGGGGCTGGGCTGGGGCCGGCCTGGCTGCTTCCTGCACTTCCTACAGGTTCCTCCCAGGAGCCGCAGGGTCTCCAGGACAAGATTCTGCGCTCCAGCCCTGCTTCCATGGAACCAACCTCAGACGGGAGGTGAAAGCACTCTGCTCTCCACGGCTCACCCGCCGCGCTATTCCTTCTGAACAGGAATGCGCAAAAGCGGCCCGTGAGGTCCATGGGTCAGGACCGCCGGGGAGGAGCGGCTGCGGGGAGGGGCCCTGTCCTCGGGTCAGCCCGCGTCCTCACCCCCGGGCCCGGGTGAAACATCCTCTGTGCTGTGCTAGGACGGGACCTGGGTCCCCCAAGGCACACGGGCCCTTTCCCCTGCTCAGACAGCAGGGTGACAGCGCCCGACTTCCCTCTTCCGCACCGGCCTTCCAGCCTGGCATGTTTGCTTTTTCCTGATGCCAGCGTCTCCTGGTCATCTAATTTCCTAGATCGCTTTGTGTGACTGATTTTGGGGGAACCGCCTCGAAAACAGGGGCATCCCAACAAGCCCGACCAGCCGGTCAGTTTGGCCAGACCAGGTCCCCGCCCGGCTGGGGTTCCTGGAGCTTCGGGGGCCCCTTTGCTGGAGCTGCTGGGCTCGGGAGCTGGCAGAGTCCGGGCATTTCCTCCCCAAACAGACGCCTTCTCCAGAGCAGAATCTCCAAGTGTTGGGAAAACACCAGGCCGTGAGGATGGCTAGCAGCCTGGAAATGTTCTAAGTCTCGTTTATGCTGGAGGCTGGCATAGTTACAACCAAGGCGGCGGTGAGGCATGCGGTTTCCTGGGGTGGTGCTGTGTTTTGTTTTGTTTTTTTTAAATTATCTCAGATAAGAGAGAAAAAAAAAAGACACTGGCTTACTTGGGGCCTATCTTTAATCCATCTTTGGTAAATCTGAATTTTGCATGAAGGCTGGACTGTCGCTTACAGGAAGCCCAGGAGCTCAACGACGGGTCAGGTGGCGGGGCTGCCCCAGGTCAGAGCTGTAGGTCTGGCTGGAGGTGGCCGAGGGTGGTGGGCGCGGCCGGCCCCTCGCTCCCGGCATCTCATCTCCAGGCTCAGGACGCAGAGTCCAGCACCACTTCCTGCAAATCGCGCCCAGTCTGTCCCTGTCAAGCTCACCTATGGGACCCCGATGAGAGGCAGCCTCCTCGAGCCCGGACTGCTCCCCTGCCCTCGGGAATACGGGAAACGTCGGTCATGCAGCCCAGAGAGGGAGACCCCGGGGAGCACCGTGGATTCAGCCCTGGACACTCAAAAGTTCTTCCCAGACCACAGACTCTAGAATCAGGCAGTCTGGGCAGGCAGGGCTATCTGTGAGGGTGCACGGATGGCCCTGGAGTTACTGGGAAGCCCTGCCTTCCTGGGTCATTTCCTGGGCTCCCCTCTGCAGAGGTCACAAAACATCTCTTGAGCACCCAAGCCCTGCAGGCTCCTCTTCGTCCGCTACAGCCCAGTCTGTGTCGTCCCTGCAAGAGCCAGGTTGAGCCCGGTGGACCCTGCTGGGCCCCCATGGCCCTAATCCACACCCCATCGCCTGGCTTGGGGGCCAGGTCACGGAAGGTGCAAGGGCAGCCTGGTGGGAAAGGAAGGAAGGACCCCACGGGGTTGGCCCCCAGGAGCTCAGCTTGTATGTCTGTGCAAACCAGAGGTCATGTCCTCTGAGCAGTGGCTGGCCCTATAGGGTCTGGAGCCCACACAGGAGCACCCCCCACTTGCGCCACACTGTGGTGAAGGCTGTTTCTACACCAGGTCCCTGGGGTGGGGGTGGGGGGGCAGATGGCCTGCCTGCACACAGAGGTGCGGACGCTGATGCCAAGCAGCTCACAACTGGGAAACGAAACATTCTGTTTCTGCGGTGTGTGTTCCAGCCAGCACACACTCAGGACAGGACTTGTGAAACCACCTCGCTCTCAGCTTGGCGTGGAGAGGATTCTTCGCCTAACAAAAGTCAAGAGATCTTTCCAAAGCACACAGGACGCTGGCGGGGGGGCAGAGGCCCATGTGCGGCGGGGACGCGTGGGGACTCCAGGGGCGGCCTCTGCCCAGGACGTGGGGGCACAGAAGGTGGGGCCAAAGCCCAGAGCAGATGGTGGGCCCCCGGGTTTTCTGCAGCTGCTGGGCGCCCCCTGTGGCCACACCAATGCACAGGACGACTGGAGTGTGGAGTGCTAGGGCCGGCTCAGCCCCGCTCCAGGAGCTCCATGTCTGCCCCCTCCCATCTCAAGAGAGGCTGGTTCTCAAGTTTTTAAATGGAAAATCAGAACAGGTGAGGATAATCAGGAAGCCTCCGTGAACAACAATTAGGTGAGACACGACTGACGCGACTTAGCAGCAGCAGCAGCAGCAGCAGCCCAACCAGTTCCGATAGTGGCTTCCAGAGAAAGGTGAGGCTTTCTGGGAAAATGAGCAGATTACCAATCAGCCTAGCAGCCTCACCTGCAGATTAGGTGGCCTGAAGCTGGGAGAAGTGAAGAGATGTGCCCCAGATGGCACAGAGGACAACAGTCACAGAATTGTCTGGAGGGGTAATTACATTGAGACCACGTAGGAAGCCAAGGAAGCGCTTGGCAAACCTTGATCTCCCCTGTCCCTCCTCCGCCCACCGCGCTGTGTTCAGGCTGAGGGAGGGGGGCGTGGCTCTCTGTGGACAGCACTGCATGGCCAAGGGGTCAGGGGGCTCAGCTTTGGGAACAGAATATATAATACAGATGGTCAAACCCACTGCCCTTTTTAACCAAAACTTGCTTTCAGAATTCTGGAAGAAGACCTGCCAGTTACACAAAAGGTAAAAATGCCCAGGAGTAAAAATGCAAGAATAAATATGAATCCCTAGGAATAAAAATGCAAGAATTGCCAAGAGAAATAGGAAGAAAACTTCACAGAACCTAACAGTGGACTTGAACAAACAGACCATCCTGTCTTGTGGACAGGAAGACTCGACCTCAAAAAGGTGTGAATTCTCCCCAAGTAATTTCATAAATCTAACACAATCTCAACCTGCAACGTCACAGCTGTCCTTGACCCCCGCCTCCAATCTCAGAGTAAGCAGATTGTCGAAGTTTTTAACTGGAAAATAAACAGGTGAGAATGATCAGGAAGCTTCTGTGAAGAAGCATTAGGAGAGCCTAGTCCTGTGCCGTGCTTAGCTGCTCAGAGGTGTCCCCATTCTTTGCGACCCCAAGGACCGTAGCCCGCCAGGCTTCTCTGTCCATGGGATTCTCCAGGCCAGAATCCTGGAGTGGGTAGCCAATCCCTTCTCTGGGGGATCTTCCTGACCCAGGGATTCAACCGAGGCCTCTCCTGCATTGCAGGTGGATTCTTTACCAGCTGAGCTACCAGGGAATCCCTGAGACTAGTCCTACCAGATGCTAAAGCGTACTGCAGAGCCTCCATAATTACGAGTATATTACTATGCGAGGACACACAGAGACTCATGAAATAATGTTCTGAAATAGCCCCAGGTTAGCAGGTCCTAAAGATGGAATTTTCAATAGCGGGTATTGAGACCAATGGGTAGACATATTAAAAAAGAGAGAAAAAAAGGTTGGCTCCATATTCAGACTATATACAGGATGAACTCCACACAGACCTAATATTGCAATATAAAACTATAAAAACACTAAAAGGAAATACAGGAGAATTCTTTTATAGTCTTGGGATAGAAAGGCCTTTCTAAAATCCAAAATTCAGAGCCATAAAAGAAATAATAAATATGATTTAAAAAGTATACATGTCAAAAAAAGCCAAAAGCACTGGGGGGAATGTAAGATTGTGTACTCGCTTTAGAACAGAGACTGGCAGCTTCTCAAAATGTTAAAACACAGAGTTACAGGACACAGCAATTGCATCTCAGGTATATAGCCAAGAGAAATGAAAACATATGCCCGTACAAAAACGCGCACATCAATGTTCACAGCGGTGTTACTCATAATATCCAAAAAGAGGAAGCCGCCCCAATGTCCCATCAATTAGCAGCTGGATAAATAAAATGTGGTAGGAGTATTTTTCGGCTATAAAAAGGAACGAAGCACAGACACACGCTGCAGCAGGGACCAACTTTGAAGTCACCACGTTGCTCGGGGAAAGAAGCTGGTCAATGAGAGGCGTGTTATTGTATGATCCCATTTATATGAAAGACCCAGAACAGGCAGATCCAGGAAGAGCAGAAAGCAGATTAGTGGGTGGCTGAGGGTGAAGAGTGACTGCCAGTGGGTATGAGGCTTCTTTGCGGGGAGTGAGGAAGCTGTTCTAACACTGACTGTGGTGGGGGCTGCACAGTTCTGTGAGCACACGAAAAACGACCAAGATCATTTGCTTTAAATGGGTGAACTGAATAATGTGAATTATATCCCAATAAAGCTGTTAAAGAATGTCAAAAGACAAAGAACAAATCAGAAACAAACATTTGCAGTTCACAGCACATGCAAACGGAGAAGGCGATGGCACCCCACTCCAGTACTCTTGCCTGGAAAATCCCATGGATGGAGGAGCCTGGTGGGCTGCAGTCCATGGGGTCGCTGAGGGTCAGACACGACTAAGTGACTTCACTTTCACTTTTCACTTTCATGCATTGGAGAAGTGTTCTTGCCTGGAGAATCCCGGGGACGGGGGAGCCTGGTGGGCTGTCGTCTATGGGGCCGCACAGAGTCGGACACGACTGAAGCGACTTAGCAGCAGCAGCAGCAGCACATGCAAAGCCAATCTCTAATGGACAACTGGGGCGTGCCCGGTGGCTCAGATGGTAAAGAATCTGCCTGCAATGCAGGAAACCCAGGTTCGATCCCTGGAGAAGGAAACAGCAACCCACTCCAGTGTTCCTGCCTGGAGAATCCCATGGACAGAGGAGCCTGGTGGGCTACAGTCCATGGGCTTGCCAAGAGTCGGACATGACTGAAGCGAGTAACACCCTACTGTATATCAAGAAACAGAGCAACACCTCCATTTCCTTTTAAGGGCACATGAATACAGTGGAGGACACACGAGAGACCTTTAACTAGAAAAATGCAAACTAAAATGACACGGAGAAACCACGTTTTCACCTCTCTGGTTGGCAAAACCCACGTGTGAGCAGGATCTGTTGGGGTGTGGTGGGGAAATGGACCACCTGCAGCACTGTCGGGGAGCGTGGCCGTCTTGGCGTCATGTGGGCAACAGGCTCCCGGATGAGGACTGTGCATGTGGGATGCGCCCACAGAGGATACACCTGCACACGCCTCAAAGGTCCCAAGCAATGCTGAGAAGACTGCTTGCGGCCCCGGGGGTCCGCAGCCGGGGTCTGGGAAAAAGAAAGTGGGGCAGGGCCACACAACAGACCGTCCTGTGCTGGAAAAAGGCAGCCAACAGCTGGGCTGTGACTCAGAAACACTTCCAGGGTCTATGATTTAAGACAGCGAGGCGCAGAAGGCTAGATGTTAGCCTGCTGTCTTCCGTGCAAGAAAGGAGAATGAAACAAGAACGTTATTATTTGCTGGTATACTTGCATAAAGGAATTCTGGGAGGATCACAAGAAACAAACAAGGAGTTAACCTGAGGCCACGGGGACGGGAGCAAGACTTCCCTTGTGTATTGTTTTAATTTCTGAACATGTGAAAATACCATCAAAAAAATAAAATATGTGCGTGCTTATATTATAGAAGAAGGGGCTCTCTAAATTAGGAATGAAGAATAAGGATGACTCACAGGCCAAAACAAATCTTACTGAAATGGTCACTCTGATTTTCTTTTTTTTAAAAGACCCTCCCCACGGCTGCAACAATCTCCATCTTAAATCATTTTAATGTTTCTCCACCAAAGTTCTTTTCGACTTTCCTTCTCCCTTATTGGCAGGAATGCGGCTTATGCATTACCAAAAAACAGTACTTTGTGCAGATAAAAAAAAAACAAAAAAAAAACCCATACAGGGTTCCTACACTTAATAATCACCAAATTAAATCTGAGTCTCTCACAAGCACAAGGCAGGAACACATCGGGAAGGCCGCCCCTTGAGTGGCAAACGGCCCACACATGTGCCAGCCATCTGCACGTGGGCAGTCAGCCGTGCGGGCCTTTGCCCGGGGCTGGTAGGCGTGCTCACAGACACAGGCCAGGGGAACCCCTTGGAAAATATCTCGTTGTTCTAGAGGTTTCTAGGGCTCCCTGACCGCCTGGAGGGGGGCTGGCCTGGGGGGCTCTTCTTGCTCTGTGGGAGAACACTGCCCGGCTTTGTGGGTGACCCCAGGCCGTGGCTGGGGCAGCTTTGTGCCCCAAACCCAGCTTTCCCGGGACAAGGCCCATCTCTTAGCCTGCGCCAGCCTTGTCCAAGTGGGCCAGTGCCGGCCATTCAGAGCAGCTGCCCAGCTCCGCCCAGGGCAGGAAGGAAGCTGCTTGTCTATCAGAAGTGGTCCGAGGGCAGCAGCCCCCCAGGGTCCGCAAGAGCCTGGGTCCCCAGGGAGGGTTAGGAGACACGCTGCGGATGGACGTGTGGGCCAGGGGTCCGGAGCTGCGGCGCTTGTGAACATGGAACCCCCCGCCCCGCCGCCACCTGTCGTCATACATCCACACCTGGCAAAGAGATGAGAAGCACAGATTAAGTTCAAAGTGTCCGATTCGGCTGGATTTCCTTTCTGTTTGGTGGGGGAGAGGGGAGGCGCTCTTCGAGATCTCCGCCTCAACGATAAAATATAAATCATAAAGAAAGGCAGGCAAACCCTGCAGAAACACAACTGGCCAGTTAATCTGCTCCAACAGGCCTCAGCGTGGAAAACTGCAGAAGTGAGCCGCCCCCATGCCCTCTACAGACTGGACCAAGCGCACCTCTCCCGCTGGAAGGACCCCTAGAGGATGCCCTGGGCTCACACTCCCACCCTCTCTGGTTTGGTTCCGCCTCCCCTTCCAGGCTCTGCAGCTCCAGGCCCCTGGCCCCCAACTTTAAGAAGGACAGTGTCCAAGCAGGGCGCAGAGGCCACCTGCATAGGCAGGATCCACCCCACACCATGGGCTCCGGCGGTGTCTGCACTGACACCAACGGCCCTGGAGGAAGGCTGGACTTCACGGCAACAGCTGCGCAGCACTGACTCCCAGCTAACGGGCTCAGGCCAGAGGGCCGTGGAGGAAAGCAAAAAGAACGCCCTGTGTCTGCTGTCTGTTCTCTTGGCCATCTCCTGAGGCCAAATATTGGAAAATGCAAATGAAACCTGCTACCGTTGGGCTGAACTCCAGGCAAACCTGAGGCCAGGAGAGCCTACGCTGACCACCTTACAGTCGTCCCAGCACCCCTCAACTCCAGGAAGCCAGGAACCCAGCTGGTCCCAGACACCACCATTCATTTGCTTCGAACTCAGCGCCCATGGATGTCGCCAGGCTGGGAGGGCAGGCTCGGGGAATGGGGTGGCTGCAGGCCCCCAGGGAGGGGGTTTGTCCCTGCTGACCGGCCCACCCACTCGGCACCCTGGCCTGCCCACGTCCCTGAGCCAGGCATAGCAGGGCTGCTGGGAAGAGGTCCCAGAAGGCCAGGAGACAGTGTCTGATTGCCTTCGCTTCTAACGGCATCAGGTGGGGGTTCCCTGGCCAAACCCAGAGGGGCACCTCACGGGCCACAGAGCTGGCCATGTCACAAGCCACAAGGCCCACTCTCTTGCTCTGTGATCAGGTCTAAGGTCAGGGTTCAAGGGCAATGGCTCCCCTCCACCCCTGGAGGCACCGTGCCTATGAGGGATACTGAGCCCCGCCTGGGGCATCAAACACAGGCTCTGGGTGCAGCGCCAGCCTGCAGAAGGCAGGAGACAACGGGCAAGCCCCAAAGGCTGTGTGGCATCCAGGACGCCCCGAGGGGTGTGGACACCTGGCTCCAGCCTGTCGCACACCGGGCGTGTCCTGGGGAGGTCCTTGGTCCGTGTCCACAACGAGGGTGGCGTTGGTCTTACATGAACCTGGCTGTCCCTGCCCCGCCCATTCAGGCCAACTGGATGTACTAAGCTCTCCTGGGGGGTGCCCCCCACCTCAGTCAGGATCACTCCGCTGGAGAAACCTCTCTCCCCACTCATCTCCCAGCTAACACACCCTCCCCACCCCACCCCCCGACAAAGCCCAAGTGGAGTCGCCTTGCCCCCACCCACAGGCTGGCGGGCAGCATTCTGGGGGCGTTCGGCCAGGGAACAAGTCTGCTCACTGGGTCCCTGATGCCTGCCAGGGACCGAGGGTGGAGGCTGAGTGGAGGGCTCAGAAGGGTCACCCACGTGCGGCAGATTCCCGCCTCGGCCACGATGACTGCCATTCCCCGGGGTCCTCCTTGTGCAACCTGAGTTGCTCTTCCCAGTTTGCAAAATGGAGAAATACAGCTGCCCGTGTGGGGCAGTGATGGGGCTCAAGCGAGATCACCACAGGGCCTGACTCAGCAGGACCCCCCCCCGCCACACCTCTTCTCAGTACCCAGGTGCACCAGGACAGGGGTGGGGCAGAGAGCTGGCCCTAGCCCCAGGGTTCGGGCAGGGGCAGCAGACGGACAGCCGTTCACCCACCTCCATCCCGCCTGGAAGTGATCTGGCAGCGCAGAGCTCCCAGGCGTGCTGGGAAACGCGAGGCCGTGCTGGCTCGTCCTGGGTACCAGGGCCCCACGGGGGCGAGGGCAGGCGGTGGCCGGCGGGGCTCGGCCGGCATGTCCCAGCGTGCCCGGCGCAGGGCAGGTGGCCATGGACATGCCCGCTGGTGGCGGGCACGGCAGGACATTCCTGGGCACATTCCGCCTCTGTGGGCCCAGCCGCCCCTTCCCACAGAGCCCAGGCTGAGTGGCAGGGACACTGTGTGGGCCCCTGGTGCTCCCGAGCCCCTGGAGGCTCTGCTAGAGGACCACCTGTCCTGGGGGCTTTGTCTCACAGGCAGACAGGACACTTAGTTATGGGAAGGGTCGCAGGGAGACTCACCCCAGGCTCTTGCCCACCAGGCACTTTTCCTGGGATGGCCTGTCCTCTCACCCATGTAAGCCATGTCTCTCCAGTCATATCCGTCACTGCAGCAGGGCAGGGCCGGCATGTTGGGGAAGCCTGGGCACCAGGATGGGAGCCCAGCACACAGCCAGGAGCCCTGGAGTCCCAGCTCCGCCCAGTGCCCCAGGCTGAGCTACAGTCTCAACCCCTTGGGAGCCCAACACCAACTGTGCGGAAGAGCCAGCTCAGGGCCTCGGTGAACCCACAGAACACACTCCCCCCTTATAGGCCAGACCGTAGGCTAGGGAAGGGCTGGCCAGGGCGGGTCCCTGTCTCTTTGCTTTTCCCAGGGACACACCTCAGTACAACTGTTAATTTCCCCACGGGCTTATTTTCTTCCTTTTCAATTTTTTCCCTTTTGTTAATCACTGTTTCATTGTTGGACGGGACATGCAAACTCAGCACAGGCATTTCAAAGCATCTCGAAGCCCTAGATGTCCAAACGAACACACCTGAGGGGAACGCCCTGGCTCCATAGGGTGAACCTCTTCCTCCATCGTCTCAGCATCTAACCCTGAGAGGCGGCTCGGCCAGCACCTCCATGCACAGGTGGAGAGATCCAGGGGACCTGTGCTGAGCCAGGTTCAGCCCCAGCTCTGTCTGCACCCTTACCCATCACCCTTGCACCTCATGGCCGCCAGAAATTCCTGAATCGGCAGTGGAAACCCACCCCGATTTCTACCCTACAGGTACCCCCAGCAAGTCTCGCCTACTACTTGGTAAAGAGTCCCAACCACAACAGCCGAAGACCCTTATGACCACGAGTGCTCCGGGATGGCCTCCCGAGGAACGTGCAGGGTTTGGAGCAGCACTAAATCACTCTCCAATCCAGACGTTCCTTCACATAAAGAAAGTCAACCCACGAGGCTGAGCTACCGTAAATTCCGCCCGTCGTCCCTGGAATCCTGCCTTGTCCCAGCAACAAAGTCAGGGCATCTCTGGGGGTGCATTCTCATGTCCGAGCAGCTGTGTAGCCTCTGATGAATGCAGGACGAATGTGCACTAAGCCTGTTCCCTGAGCTTTCCAGGGCTGTGCCGCTGCACAAACCCCTAGGTGCAGATGGGGGTTCGATCGTCCCTGGAGGCTTGGGAATTGCCAAGGCCACCCAGGGACCAAGTGGGTAGGATCTGAACCCCCGGCATCTGACTCTGGGACCACAGGCCTGAGTGCAGGAAGGAGAGACAACGGGAAAGGGACTGGGGTCTCCACGGGGCAGACGCCATCGGGGCGGCAGCCCCGCCAGCAGGGAGAGGGAGGGTATGCCCAGGCTGACCCCACATGGGGCCAGGCCCAGAGCCAGATGGGAGAGAGGGGCAAAGGCCGCGAGCATGTTACTCTTCCCTGGAGTCAGCCCCGGGTGATGAATGACGCGTCAGGGGAAACGCTGGCAGCACCAAGGAGGACGAAACGGGAAACCAGTCAGTGCCGAGACAATGCCTGGGTGCACACAGCACCCGGCATCTTTCGAGGGTCCCAGCTTGGCCCTCGCTCGCTTCTCCCCTTTAGATATAAATTCGTGCACGTGCATGTGTGCGCACACGGCACACACAGACACACACAGCTCCGCCATCTTGCAATCATTCCAAGCTGCTACAATGCCACCAATGACTGATGATCACGGAGTCAATGGGACTCGAACCTCTCTGCATCTGTCCTGGTCCAGACAGCTGAAGTGAGCTGTGACGGAGCCCCGATGGGAGGTGAGGTGCCTTCCAAGTACCCGCCAGGGGCGAGAGGGAGGGTATGCCCAGGCTGACCCCACGTGGGGCCAGGCCCAGAGCCAGATGGGAGAGAGGGGCCAAGGAGACCTCAGCTTCCGGGTCTGGGCCTCAGCCTCGAGCTAAGATCATCACCGGCTGAGCCCAAGTCAGGAAATGAGCCTACTTCTCTCTTGTAAAAGTGTCTGATGACTTGGAAAAAGCACAGAACCCATGGGGAAGTCCCTAACTTTCCATCTGCAAGTGGCTACTGCCAAAAGGAGCTGCCAGACGCTGTGGGTCATCAACTGAAGCCTGAGTTCTCTCAGAAAGGGGAGCCTTGGGAGAGGAAGTTCTCAAATCCCCACAGGAGACGTCCTCAGGGCCTTCAAAGAAAAGCAGCCCTGGGGCCGGCTGGCCACCAGCAGGCTGAATCCCTGCCCAGTGGACCCAGGAAGAGGGCCCCTTCTCCACCCTCTGTCTTTCAAGCAGATGGGTGGGTCTTATTAGCAAAGCGTGTGTCCGACTCTTTGAGACCCCATGGACTGTAGCCTACCAGGCTCCTCTGTCCATGGGATTTTCCAGGCAAGAATACAGGAGTGGGTTGCCATTTCCTTCTCCAGGGGAATCGTCCTGACCCAGGGATTCAACCTGCATCTCCTTGGTTTCCTGCATTGGCAGGTGGATTCTTCACCACAAGCACCACCTGGGATACATATTACCAAAACGACAGCTGATAACATATACCCCTGACCTGGGCACCTGCCTTGTTTCGCCAGAACCCCTAGCAGGCAAGTGTCAGGGCTCCCAGGGCACAGAGGAAGAAACTGAGGCCTGAGAAGCTTGCTGGGGTCACCCAGTGATGGGGAGCCTGAGGCTGCTCTCTGGACAAAATGGCATAGGCATGTGCAGGCTGCTCACGTGTGTGCAACGTGCTCAAGGGCATACACACAGCGCCCTGCACACCAGGAGGGGAAACGAGCTGGGAGGGCCCTACCAGTAGATCATGACAGCTGCAGCCGGAGGTGGTGCTGGGTGGGCTCAGGGCACAGAGCGGTCATTCTTCTCTGTCTTGAGGACACTGACCCTGCCTGGGCTCATTCGCAATCTGCCAGGTAAGCAGGCCAGGGGCGCTAACGAGACTGGGGCTCCAGACGAGAAGGAGTGAGAGAACTGCGTGTGTGGGAACACATGGGGACGGTTCCCCCCTCGTGCCAACGCCTCTCCTGGCCATTGAGGCAAAAGCAGGCCAGCTTCGAGGGGGGCCGGAGGGGGGCAGAAGGATTCTGCCTTGACAGAAGGGCTGCCCGGCAGAGCCCAGACGGCCCTAGATGCCACCTCCTAAAGCCTGGCACGTCCTCTCTGTAGGAGAACTGGCCTGGGGTGGGGGCCCCCCTGGCAGCCCAACAGAGGCTCGCAGGCCTCCCCCACTGCATGATGGCCACCAGGCCAATGCCCTGTGGTCACCAAGCCCGCAAGGGGACACGGGACCCGAAGCCCTGTAGATCAGCAGCCCCACAGACACACACACAACGTATGCTCACAGAAAACCTGGGACCAGGGCGGCCTTCTTTCTCTTTTGCACTTAAAACAGGGGCCTCACTGCAAAACTAAATAAGAGCTAAGAATTCTGGCCCCTCCCCTCCAAACTGTCCAGGCAGGGTGGGGGGGATCCAGAATAAACCCCCTCAACTGCAGCACAAAGTTCCCTAGCGGCGGCCCAACTGCCTTTCTACTTTTCCCTTTGCCCTCCCGCTGCCTCCCGCTTTAATCTCCACCATTGTCCCCTCGAAGTGAGACCTCATAGTGTTTTCGTGAAAGCAAGAAAAATGGACATTCCTGAAGGTATTGTGGGACCTGTCGAGGCAGAATCGCTCACATATGCCTTTTTTTCCCTCACTGTTAGCTTGAGATGATCTCAGAGAAAGAAAAATGACAGAAAGACACGCACCAAACATAAGCAAAAAAGTCCCTTCCTTGATGGCTGATAAGAAAGAAAGCTGTGCTTCGTCTAGAGGGAGAGGAGCCACCAGCGGCCAAGCGCTCGAGAAGCACAGAGCCCAGCGCCCCGCTCTCCCAGCTCAAAACAGGAGAGCAACTTCCAAGAGATTCGGAGCGGGGGGGCGGGGAATAGTAATTGCAGCTTTAGAAATATCCTTTCTCTCCAGCAGGACCCTGGGGCCATAGGCGGCCTGGCTGCCTTGCGGGGCTCCCGGTGGTGATCGCTATTCACTGCTTGCAGGTGGCTGATCAATTTCCCAGGGTTTATCAGTGCGGTGATCGTGCCATGCTCTTTCAGCGAGGGCTGCAGGAACCCACACGGGGCCACTTAAACCAGTCTGAAGCTGTGAAAGGCTCCATCACTCGAAGGCCGGGCCAGGCCGTACAAACAGCCCCGGGAGAGGCTGGTGAGCGGGCGCGGGGCCGTGAAGGGGGGTGCCAATTAAAAACGCAAGCCCATGGGCCTTTCTCTTCCTCGTTTTCATTCCTGCAGCTACAACTGTGTCCACTGGCAGCAGGTTCCAAAAGCGAGGCGGCTGCATTCGCCTCCCAGGGCTTGAGAGCTGCCATTCCCAAACTAGGCTAATTAAAAGCAGAGTCCCTCCCAGGCTGCTCCTGGGGCGGAGTGAGGCCTCGGAAGACAAGGCCTGACTGTGAATGCTGGACTCTTCCCGGCGCGGCTGGCAGTCTGCGATGACGGGTCCCCTTCAGACCATCACCCCATCCTCAGGGACAGAGGGCCTCTGGAAGGAATAGGGCCTACCTGGACACCAGCCCCCAGAAGAGCCTGGCCCCTGGGGTCTGTGGAACCTTCCAGCATTCCCTGTATGTACTGGAGGCCACCCCCACCGCCGCCCGCCCCGAGCCCCAATCTGCTCAGGAAGATGGGTCGAACCTGGTGTGGGTGGGACTGAGCTGGCCTACAGCTTGCACAGCTCTGCTCGGGGATAAATTCACCCCCGATGCCTGCAAGCTGGCCGGCCTGGGATCACTGACCATGGAGACAGTCATTGTCAGGGGAAGAAGGGACCCAGGTTTAGTCACCTTCTAGCTGTTTATCTGAGGCCTATCCTCTCTGCCCCAGGGCCTGTTTCAGCTGAAAGCAGTGACAATGAAGGCCACCCTGCAGAGCTTTGGGGCTAGCACAGTGGGGGCCCCCGGGGACAGCCAGCACTGTGACCACTAACCACACATGACTAAGTGCCCACCACCACCCCCTTGGAAGTTCTGCCGGCAAACCAGGGAGCTTTGGCTCCACGAGGGCAAGATCAGAACCCCCAGAAGTGGGGCAGGGGGTCCTCCCTGCCCCCCTCCCTCCCTCTCCAGTGCCCTTGAGAGTTCCAGGGCAGCTCCCAGCCCAGCAGTGGAGGAAGATGTGGGTGGCAAGTCTGTTCGCTCAACGAAATGCGCATTAATTCCAGCTGACCTGCGTGGCATTCAGCAACCCTTCTCCAAATTACCCGGGTATCTGGGCGGCTGAGTGAGGTCCTCCCCGCCAGGAACGTCTCAGAGAGGCCCCGCTCAGAGGTTTTTGGCAGAGACGGAGGCCAGGGCGACCTCCCAGGGATACTCGGAGGAGGTGCAGTTTCCCAGATGGGGGTGGGGGTGGGAGGCGGCACCTGGAGAGACCCCGAAGGCCCGAGAGAGTGACCTGAGAGGGCAGGCAGCGGTGATGGGAATGGTGGCGGGGTGGGGGGGGTTGCCGAGGAGGGCAGTCTGGCTGGCCTTTCTAGCCAGAGCCGCCTCTGGTTGAGGGGCTGGGAGACAGAGGGCGTGGAGTGTGCAGCCCCTCAGCTGAGGACTCAACACGCCCGGAGCATCCGTCCCCAGAAGGGCGAGGGTGGCTCCCACCATTTCCAGAACCCACGGGGCCAGCCCCTCACACTCTTGCCTGAATGAAAAGGAGAGGAGCTGTTGGGGGCGGCAGGGATCTTCGTGCAGAAGTCAGCCCTCGGGGGCAGTCCCAGAACAAGGAGGAGGCCCGATCTCACCAGGGGAGCCCTAGGGTGGCCTTGCAAGGAGCCAAGCAGAGCCCTCAGTGCAGGAAGAGGCGGCTGGGCCAGCCCCGGGCTCCCGGAGGCCTCCACGCACACGGACTGGGTGGCCTCACCTCTCCAGGCCTCAACCTGGAGATATCTGGGGATATCTGGGACACCAGTTGGCTTCCTTTTTCTCTTTCAAGTTAAAAAAAAAAAAAAGGAACACTGAGAATTAGCATAAAAGTAACATTAATTCTAACCCAGAGGCTCAGGGCCAAGGGTGGCCCTGGTGCATCAGTGGACGGGGCCAGCTCTGAGGGCAGACAGGTGATGGTAAATCGAGTCAGGCCTGTGCCAGGCAGTTGCTAAGATCTCCCTAAGAATTCTGAAATCCTGATTAATGGGCGAAATGGCTCAGGTTTTGGCAGGGGACTCAGGCGCCTTTTCTGATGAAAAGCAGCGACGCACACTGCGGGCGGCTGTCTGGCCAAGTGCCCGTTTGCCTGGCCTCCCTGGAGGGGATCAGGGGGCGGGGGGGGGAGCGGAGAGACCCCGGCATCACCCGGGAGCCAGCAGGAGACGTGGGCCAAGAAGCCATCAGACAGGGTCACCGTCCTTCACAGCTCCTGGGCCATCTCCCCGGGGACGGAGAAAACAAAGTGGACAAGCCCATCCTGGGGCCGGGGGCAGCGGGGAGGGCAGGCCTGCACTGCCTATGTCTTCCAGTAATCAGACGCCCGCCACGCAGCTGCACCCGCCCTGCAGGGCACCTGAGCCGAGTGGGCACTGGGAAGGCACCTCTCCTCTGCCGCTGCCCAGTTCAGAGGATCAGATTTCGCGGCCGCGGCTAGAACGTGTACCAGGGCCCCCGGGGCTGCAGCCACCTGGGAGGTCAAGGTCTTTTCTTTCACTGCGGTCGGTCGGCAGCCTCACCTGAACAATGTCACCTCCAGGTGACCGTCGCAACTGGAGCGGAGGGAAGGGGGGAGACCGCGGGCACCTGTGGGGCAGAGACAGAGCTTCTCCAGCACAGGACAGCCCCCTTCCCTCCACGAGAGAACCATCAAGTCCCAGAGATGACACGGCCGGAGCTGGGACACACCGTGCTAGGGAAGCACGGCACCTCTCCCTGTTCTGGACGCTTGGTTTTCTTACTCTGAGGCATCTGCTCGGCACCTTAAAGAATGATTCCCGCTTTGGCTTCCAGGCAGATGACCTAAATCTGCTCTGGCCCCCAAAACAGGGTTCAAACATCATCCCCAGATCTTCAGTGCCTGACGGGAGAGGCGAGGAAGCACACACATCCTCCAGCCACACGGAGGAGGACTCTGAGGACTCACAGCTGCCCCAGCCCAGGGCTCTCCCACTGATATGCCACCACCTCCATCTCCTCCCTCGGTCCTTCTGCTACAGACATGGGGCCTTTGGGACGCCGGGCTCAGGGCTGAAGGCACAAGGTTGGGCTCACCGTGGACACAGGGGTTTATGGGGACTCACACCCCTGCCCTCCAGCCCGGGTGGGCCACAGTCACTCTCTGCACCCCTTTCCCCCACGTCCCCTCCTGCTTTGGGGAGACCAGTCTGCGCCCACTCCCCTCAAGTGAACCTGACTTCTGAATTGCCATAGGGGTGACTCCTATGGTTAACAGGGAGGCTGGAAGCAGGTACTGGGGAGAACGGCTCACGTCTCTTCCCCACCACAGGAGAGGGGCCTATGATGAGCACAGATCCAAAGAGCCAAGGCACAGACACGGTTCTCTCCGGGTCTAAGGTGAGGCTCCGCCCGTGGGTGCCAAGGTGCCCCGGGCCCTGGGAACCAGCCCGAGGGACTGTGACAGGGTGACATGGTCTAACTTCTGGCCGGCATCAGGCCCCACCAGAGCAAGAGGAGACCAGCCTGGCCTCTGAGGAGTCCAGCTGGGACAGGCCGAGGCTGGCAAGGGGCGAAGGGGCCAGGCCTCAGGCCAGCGTTTGCTGAGCACCTGGCTGGGCCCAGGCGCTCTACCAGGCACCTTTGAAATACCATCTCATTTAATGTCCATTTCCCTGAGAGACTAGACTTTATTATTTTAAATGGGGACTCGGAGCCCTGGTAACGGGAATGAATGGCTGGCGGAGAGCCACAGCTGGCTGCCCCCTCCAAGCAGCTGCCCCAGCTCCCCGGGGCCTTGACCATTTCTCCTGATCCTAACCCCACCCCTGACAACCCAGTGCTTCAGAGTCTCAAGCTGGAGGCCGGTTTGTCCATTTTGGGGCTGGGGGTGGTCAACAGGGTGGGTGCCCCTTCGGGTGAGCAGGCCAGAGAAGGAAGGGAAGGTGGCCAGCTGAGAGCCCACCAGGGACTGAGTTCTGAGTCCCGAGCCAGCTACAAGAGGATGAGTGTGTGCCCGGACACATGGCGGTGGACCGAGGGTACCTGCCCGGTGTCCCAGGCGAGGCACAGCAGAACCCGAGCACCAGGCTGCAGGCGTCGAGGGGCAGACCCGGGATGAGCCAAGGAAGCGTGGGTCTCAGGCTTCCAGAAAGACATGGAGGAGGAGCTTTCAAACTCCGAAGGCACTGTGCTGGGATCAGGGTTCCCTGCCAGCACCCAGACCACCAGGGAGACCAACGGAGCACGCTGGTAGTTGGACTTGGCCACCAGTCAGCCGGCAGGGTATCGGGGAGGGGCGAGGGCTGGAGAGGAAGTAGGTGTGGGTAAAGCAGTGTCAACAGGAAAACTCGCGGAACGTGCCCGTGAGCGGCTGCCTCCCCTGGACTCCTGCCTTCTTGGTTCTCCTTTGGATACTGAAAAATCTGCTTGCCTCTGCAGGGCCAAACGGTGCACTCTTCCTGCCTCCTGAAAAGGCCTTCTTTCTGGGGGCACCGGGGGCATCGAAGCTTCCGAGAAGCAAAAATACGGAAGGCTCTGGAAGCCTCTGCGGGAAACTCCGCAAGTATGAGAGGGACGGATGGGCATGGCTGCCCTCAGACCTGCATGCCCAGAAGCCATGAGGCCACAGTCTCTGAGGAGAGGAAGGCGGGGAGCAGGGCTGGTAGCTGGGGGAGGGTGGGTGAGTGCCAGGCTGCTGGGTTCTGGCCGAGCTGTATACTTAGCCTGCCATAAAGCCATCCCCATCACCTTCTCTCCCCAGAGCCTCCATCGCCCCGTCTGTGAAATGGCAATCACGGGTCTCTGGTCAGCTCGCCTGGCAGGATGACCATGAGACCTCAAGGATGATGGCCTTCCTGAGGCTTGGGAGGGGAGGACCTGCGGAAACAGCAGCAGCAGAGGCTGCACCTACGCCCCCCTGCAGCAACAAGTCCTGAGATGCCCTTCTTGTCTTCACTGAGCAGATGAGCAAGCGGACTCAAGAGACAGGCTCGGCGGCTTGCCCGCAGTCCCGTCACCGGAACGCAGGTGCAAGCGCCCGCCTGGCCTGCTTGGGGCTCCTCTGGCCACTCAGACGGCCTGGCCGGGATTAGCAATCGTGGGAAGCTCCCCTGGGAAGACAGCACAGCACCCCAGGCCCCGGAGGAATGTGCCGCGTCACTGGAGGCAGTGGGAAGCGCCTGCCACAACAGGAGAGGCACAGGGAGGCGCCGGGGAGGCAGGAGGAAGCCAGCAGAAGAGGAGAGCTTCGTCCTGCCAACGTGCAGGAGCAGCTGCAGGCCTGCTGGGGAAGGTGCCAAGGGGGGAAGGGCCAGGGCTGGTGACGGAGTCCCGGGAGGGGCAGCCGGCTCACTGTGTGACCCTAGGCAAAGGGCCTCGCCTCCCTGGGGCCTCCTTTTACCCCCAGATGCAGAGACACGATTAGACGGAGGTCCCTTCAGGCTCAGAGGATTGTGGGTGCCAGCTAGCACCGCCTGCATCTCTTTATCCTCAAGGCTGGGAGCAGAGCAACCAGTCCTGGGGACTAGAAGTCTGCATGCCGTTTTCCTAGAGGAAGATGCTGCTGTCTCAGTGGACCCCAGCACACCAACCTGGACGGAGGCCTGCGAGTTGTTTCTGGGCTTGGCACCCTTGGACCCTCCGCCTGACCAACCAAGACAGGGGGTAGGTGGAGAGGGTGCTGCCCGGCACGTGGGCCCAGGCACAGAGGCCGAGGCAGGAAGCAGGAGGCAGCCCGCAAGCGGCCCCGCCTCTGTGTGAGTCAGTGACTTTTTTCTCCACTGCACACCAGGCGGTCTTGCCAAACTCCCAACAACTGCACAGATGTGGACAAAGCTAGTTCTAAACAAACTCCCCAAGCAACCCCGAGTATGTGTGTGCTCCACTGTGTGAAGGATGCCTGCCACACGAGGCGCCCGGCTGCAAGGTGGCAGGACTGGGCACCAGGGAGCTGCCCCCCAGAGCACAGTCTCACGGTGCCGTGTGCATCCTGACACGTGCTGGGAAGTGTGCACTCCACCCCTCCTAGTCCTTCAGGCTCCAAAGGAGCAATCAGGGACTGGAGACGTAATTGTCCCACAAACGATGCCGCACATCTCTGGTCCTCACAATGCCTTTACAAAGCACACTGTTGTTAGCCCCATTTTTCAGGAAAAACAAACCCCAAACCAAAACAAAACCAAAATACGCTTGTGCAGGATTGTGCACCCAGTGAATGACAGAGGTGGGGCTGACCCTCAGACCCCTCCTCCTGTTCCCCTCCATGTGCACGGAGAGCTCTAGTCATGAGGTATTTACAGGATTAAGAGCTCAAGTCACAACACGATGCCTTGGTGACATGCACAGATGATATAATTATCCACCAGATGACTTTTCTCCCTAATAGAGCCAGAATATCTTATTCTGAGTAATATAATTAAGTACAGGATAATTTTAAGATACTGTAGGCTCTGCCCTGCTCCCAGAGTAAGTCCTAAGAAGACAGCAATTAACCCTGGAACCTCTCCCGACAAGGAAGAACTTTCTCCCAGTGGGAAGGGGCCAAAGGTGAAAGAGCCATCTTGAAGAGGGAGAGAAGCCTGGGTCACTGCAGTACCCAAGAGATGAAGAAAAGCGCATTCCACTACGATTCAGAGAGACAGGCACGAGGCTGAATCTTCTAAGGGCTCTGATTGGACTCTGCCTGCTAGATGGTGATGAAGAAAGTGATGATCATGGTGATAAGGCGATGGTGGTGATGCTGAAGGTGGTGATGGAGACGGGGATGGTGGTGAAGAGGAGGTGACAAGAAGGTGACAGGTGGTGACGATGACCGCGGTGATATGGGGGTGGTGATGAAGGGGATGGTGGCCGTGGTGCTGATATGGATGGAGGTGACACCAGCGGTGACGAAGGGAACGGTGACGATGGTGATGCTGTCGACCGTCCCTACCGTTGCCCGAGTGTCCACAGTGCGGCTGGATGTGTGAGATGCTCTACACCCTGCGGCCTGCGTGATATCCTCACACCAGCCCTGTGAGGTGAGTGACGCACCCCCTTTGCCAACTGAAGCATCCAAGGCTCAGAGGGGCCACCTGGCTAGAGAGTGGTGAGGCCAGGACTCACCCACGGACCTCCACAGGCATGGCGCCTCGTCTGCTTCATCCCTCCCCAAGGGATCGAGTCCAGATAAGAAACCATTTCTTCTGCTGACGACCAGTTTCCAGCCTCTCTCCCCAGAATAAAAGTCCCCCAACTCCCTATCAAGCCAACCTCCCTTAGCCACTGGCATGTGTCTTCAGAGGGGGAGGCTTATCTGAAAGGAGCGGACTTGTCCCAGAGGGGATCTTGTGTGCTCCAGACCCCAAGCCCTCGCCCGCCCTCGACAGTGAGTGTGCCAGGGAAGGAAGGGCTGTGGGGCCTTCTAGGGGCTGGGAGCACTGGGGGGCACGACCCTCCCTTTCCCAAGGGCTCCCCCCGACCCCCACCTCAAATGACCCCAAAGCCAATGCCGCGACGGCGAAGGAAGCAGAGAGGTGGAGCAAAGCCTCTGTCCCTGCTGGCCTGGCTCTGCGTCTGCGCTACAGAAAGCGGCATCAAGGCCAGCCTTCAATCCACGCCAGGAGCCTCTGACGGCCTCGGCCACCCTGCAACCCGGAGTCAAGGTCTGAGCCCAGCTCACAGCCCCATGTTCTGGCAGTTGGGCCTGGGGTCCTTCTGGGTCTCCTTTGGCCTCCAAGCTGCACAGGACAGGCAGGGCTGGAGCTAAGGAGGACAGCCACAGGCAGAGGTGCAGGGGTATTTCTGCTTGCACCCCAGCTCTGCTCCTGACCCACGGGCTCAGGGGCCCAGACTCCACTTTTTCACCACCTCCTCGGCCGGCCTCCCAGGTGGACATCCCAGCCCAGCAGCCCCTTTGCTTCCTCCGCAGGGCAGTGCAGTGCAGACACTCAGCTGACTTCCTGCCCCGGGGCCCGACCGCTCTGGAGAAGTGAGGCCACAGAGATCCTGGTGAGCCCTGATGTGGACACGGGTCTCCGGCCCCAGGTTGGCAGACGGCACCCTGGCTTCCCCAATGCTGGACTCTCACGCGGTCCCTGCCGACCGAGCCTGGAACATTCGCGCCAGCCCCGGCGTCAGGATGACCTGAGCCTTGGGAACATTCCTCAACCCAGGGTGCCTTCACTCACCGGTTCCTTTCTTCCTCCTCATCTGTGAAGCACCCACCATATGTTGGGCGCTGTCCTGAGGTCCAGGGACTGAAGGCCTGGTGAGGCAGGTCCCTGCCCCACCCCGCCAGGATCCCTCTTCCAAGAGAATTCAAACCCAGCACAATCTGGACTCAAAGTACAGTAAGAATGAGAATTCTTTTTGCTGCTGCTGCTAAGTCGCATCAGTCGTGTCCGACTCTGTGAGACCCCATAGACAGCAGCCCACCAGGCTCCTCTGTCCCTGGGATTCTCCAGGCAAGAACACTGGAGTGGGTTGCCATTTCCTTCTCCAACGCATGAAAGTGAAAAGTGAAAGTGAAGTTGCTCAGTCGTGTCCGACTCTTAGCAACGCCACGGACTGCTGCCTACCAGGCTCTTCTGTCCATGGGATTTTCCAGTCAAGAGGACTGGAGTGGGGTGCCATTGCCTTCTCGGAGAACGCTTGATAAGGCTGAACAATTTTTCTCTAAGTTCTTCACTTCCAGCCCTCTCTTCCACTGAGGTCCTGAGACTTGCCCCAGTTTGTCCCTGTAGAGGGGAGAGCGTCAGTTTCCCAAGATGTTTCTGCTCAGCAGGTCTGAGCCATGACATGTGCCTGGGGGTGTGCCACTTGCACAGCACATCCATATCCTGCCCAGGGCGACGGAGGACGCATCCGGGGCCCGCTGCTGCCCGGTGGCAGAGGCTGTGGCCATGCCTCTCCACCGTGGGCTGCAGTCCCAGCCTCTCAGCCCTGGTGATGAGCTGCTGGGTGACCGTGGCAACAGTCGCTCCCCTCCCCGGGGCCTCAGTGGCTTTGCCCACAGAGTCAGGAGACTGAAGGCGGGGGTGAGGTCTGGGGTCCAGGAGTCCGGGGCTGTGGGGAAGAGCGCTGTGTGTCCACACGGCCACGAGGAAGGACCAGGGTGCAGGGCTGAAGCGGCAGCGTCTCCCTGGCCCCTCTGGTTCCCAACTTGGGGCCTCGAGTCCTTCCGTGCGGGGAACGGCAGGAGTGTGGTGGGGATGCAGCTCCAAAAGGGGTCGTGCCCTTCCCAGAGACTCACGGGGCGACTCCCCGGGCCCCTCCCATCTCCTTCCAGCCCTCGAAGGCCCACACACAGGCATGGATGCCCTGGGTGAGCATGGGCTCCCCCAGCCCGGTGCTTCCAAGGGACTGTGGACGACAGGGCTCATCCTTCCTGGGGGAACCCGCTGCCTCAGCAGCCCTAAGAGGGAGGAGCCACGGGCCCGCGAATGAGGCCAGGACGGCACTTTCCAACTGCTTCCACTGGGGCCCTGTGGAGAACTCAGCTAGAAAGAGCCTCAGGGGCTGCCTGTCTGCACCTCAAATACCCCACGCACACTGTCCTGTTTTGCTCCTAGAAACTACCTAGGTTGATGATTGCTATGCCCGCTTTGGGAGCAGAGGCCTCTTCCGGCTCACACAAGTTTTGATGAGTTTCTCTGATGAAGACCCACGCTCAAGGTCAGGAAGGGATGTCTTCCAGATTTCAGGAAGAGCAGGCCTATAGCTGGGAAGGCGGGCTTCCTCTATGCCAGGAAGGCTGGGGCAGCAAGAAGGCCCCAATGCCTACTGAACAGGGGCATCAATGGAGCCGAAACTGGCTGGATGCTGCCAGGATCCCCGCAGCCAGGCCTCCCTCCCTTCCCTCTACTTTCAAGTGCTGGTCGCTCAGTTGTATCCGGCTCGTTGCAACCCCATGGACTGTAGACCACCAGGCTCCTCTGTCCGTGGGATTCTCCAGGCAAGAATACTGGAGTGGGTTGCCATTCCCTTCTCCAGGGGATCCTCCCCACCCAGGGATTGAACCCAGGTCTCCTGCCTTGCAGGTGGATTCTTTTACCATCTGAGCCACAGCAGTGGTCTACTCATGAGTGGCTCGGCCAATAGCCAAGGTGGGGATGGGTTTTGGGTCTGTCGCTAGGGGGACACTGGGGTGGCGGCATCAGACAGGGAGCCAAGGAGACCTGGGCACCCCCTCCCCCCATGTGGCTGTGGGTAGGCCCACCACCAGAGCCTCACTCTCCCTACCCCTCAGCGGGGCGAGCAAAACCCACCACAGAGGGACCCACGGGGAAGAAACAGGTGAGACGTAGAAGGTGCGGTCTGGCAGGGCTGGGTGGGTGGGAGGGGATCACAGCAGGCAGGTCTGGAACGCCCGTCATCCGGTCAGGGCTGGTGCCGGGTGGATCCTCCGGCTTGCGTTTTTGGCACTGACCAGCAGTGGGGCCTGAGGCTCGGCTGGTAAACCACAGGGGCTGGGTTCCACCTGGCAGGCTCTCCTAGCTGTTCCCGTCAATACCCATCCCAGAGTGAAGCCTGCCGGGTCACCTTGTGGACTCGGGAGAGACGGGTGCTCAGAGCCACTAAGGAACCCCTGGGACCCCAGGCACTAGCCACATCTGCCTTATTTGGAAAGAAGGGAAACTCTGGGGTGTGGATCCTGAAGCAAAAGGCTCATTATCGTGACCAAAGGAAATATTTACAAAGCATTCAAAGATAAAAACACGCTGGGAGCTAGACACTGTGCCTAGCACCCAGCGCTAAGGTGCTCAGAGAAAGATCTTGGAAGGAAGGGACCTGAGGCCTTGGGGTACCGGGCCCTCCCAAGCCCTGGGTCTCGGCAGTGATGTGCTCTCCACAGCGGAACCACCAAAGGACCGCAGGGGCACTGGGTCTCCGGGAGAGGGGCGTGTCTGGTCCTCGGCCTTGCAGGGATTGGTGGGAAGGAAGGGGCACTCCTACAGACAGGCTCCTGGTCCCTGGGGAAGGGTGTGGGGATGGCGGCCAGGGCAACGCGGCGGTGAGAGCGCATTTTCCACTTGGAGCAAAACAAACAGAAGTGAGTTACTGGAAGGCAGACTGATTCATCTGCCCCAAGAGCCCCTTCCGCCCCACGTGACACACGTGCTTGGGGAGAAAGCCCACGTCCTGCCATGTGCAGGAGCGGTCTCCTTTCCAGCCTGCAAAGAAGGGCGGCAAGAACCCATGGCCCCCAGTTACTGGCAGGGTCAGGGCCGGCGGAGCATGCATTGTGGCTGGGGCCACAGGTGACTCGGTCTCCCTGTGGCTCTGACATGATGCTGTCCACTCTGAATCCTGGGTCTGCTGGCCAGCCGCTCCAGAGGGCAGCCCGCTGTGCCCACCCACCTACCCATGTTTGTCCCAAGGAGCCCTGCGAGTGGATTCACACCAGGGTCATCCTGGCTGCTCTTAAAAGTCAGACAGACAGGAAGGGGCACAGAGATCTGTCTGACAACAGTCAAGGCTGACACAAGCCACAGGTCCCCAGACGCCCAGGTTACAGAAGCCCAAGGTGCACAGCAGTCACAGCTTTTGGGGAAGTCTTTTGGTGGCTGATGGTGACGTGGAAGATGAGCTCCAGGGCCCGGGACTGCCTCCCCAGCCCTTGGTCCAGTGGCCCATTCATAACTTCACTGCCATGTTGGACACTCCCAGCCAGACCGGTCCCCGTGTCTTGCCACGTGTAGGTTGACAGGGCTAGGAGCAGCTCAAGGACACAGTCAGTCCCCATCTCCCAGCCACAAGCCAGGACCACCCCAGGCGACGCCCCCTCCCACACGGTAGGCAGCCCATTGTGAAGCAGGGTGTTTCCACGCAAGTTCAGAGTTTGCGCCAAGACTGGCTGGGCTGCTAAGGAACCCCAGAGTCACAGCCCCCTTTGGACATCTATAGGAAAACCAGGGGCAGCTTTTTAGGAAAACTGGACAGCTTTCCCCACCGAGACATTCTATCCCCGGGCACTTCGAGGCCCGTACAGGACGGAGGTGCTGGGGAAAGGGGAGTGGCGAGAAGCCTAGCAGGGGATTCGGGGAGCCAGCCACTCCAGGAGATGGGCCATCACCCTCTAGGGCACCGCCTGGTTGGCAGAGCTGGGGCTGGGCCAGGCATGAGTGCTTGCCCCTGCCCCCGGGCTCCGGCCCCAGCAGCTCCTGCCAGCGCAGCGAGCCTCGGGAAGGGGGGCGATCACTCATGCCACCCCCAACCCTGCAACGTCCTGCTTCTCTGCCCAGCCCTCTCTGCCCTGCTACCCAGGCTTCCGGGCTTGAGCACTGGCTCTGACGTGGTCTCTCTGCCCCTGCTGACCGTCTGCCCGCATAAGCAGTGCTGGCACACAGGAGGTGCACAGCACACAGCAGCAGGCCCAGAATGCATGGGGTCCGTCTGAAGAGAATGGGGGTCCTGCTTCCACTACTGCTTTGCAGCACCGGTACAGTGCCCTGAGCACAGCGGGTCCCCGGAGAGAGGAGTTGGACTGACAGATGGTGACAGAGATCCCCTTGAACGTGGGTCCTACACAGGGAGCAAAACCAACCCAGGAGGAGGGGGCCAGCTTCTGCCCTGGGTGGAGGCAAGGGTGGGGAGACACAGACACGAGGGAGGTGGCGCTTTGGGGTTTTCGCACATCAAATGCACGTCCCGACCCTGCAGGGCCGGCATGGAAGATGCACCACAGCCCCCGTGAAGAGGTGTGTCCCAAGTGAACGTCGCGGTGGGGGCTCCCGGGAGCACGGCTGCGGCGCGGGTGCTCCTGGGCACCGCAGCCCCAGAATGGAACGGTTCACTTAGATGACGTCACACAGCCAAACCAGCTCCCTGGGCTCACGTGCAAACTATTCACGAGGAGCAAGACCAAAACAGCAGCAGGGCCCTGCCCCGTCGGCAGGCCGGCTCCAAGTCCGTGGTGCAGGGCTGACATTGGAAGTGACTCTTGGGCTTGGACAGGCTGGAAACCAGCTGGCCACGCTGCACTCGGGGCGGCCAAGACAGTGGGCCCCCGGAATGGACAACGGAGCTGATTAAATCACACGAGGCATGGTGTCTGAGAGCGTGGAGAGCGTTCAGCAATGTTAGACAGAGAACCGCATCACCACTGACGCGTGGTACGAGACAATCAACATGCTGGTCACAGGGCTTGGATCACACAGCCCTAGTTAAGAATTCAGTTCTGTTTTGCCCAGGGCCAAGAACTTTGCGGTCAGTTTTCCTTTTGAAACCATGTCTGCTTTTTATTGGATAGAGTAAAAAACCCGTACTAGGTGCGTGGATTTTCTGTTTCGGTAAGTACTATTCTTTTCACTTCTCTCTTTTAAAGGAACACACTCTCACTTCCTGTCATCACGGCACTTGCAGTATGTGTGAACCAGTGGAATCAATGGATACCTGGACGGGAAGGGGCCTCGGGGGTCTCCAGTCAGTGTTCCGGCTGTTTAGAAAAAGGGCTGCAAGGATCTACGCCCGACACTCAAACATAGTATCTCTGCATGTAGATGTCGGAGGAATTTCCCTCTCTGTATGTTTACATTTCTACACTGTAATTTTTTTTTTTACCTTCTCAACTTGCAAATTTTTTTTTACATGTATATATCAACTAGAGACGTGGGTTTGATCCCTGGGTTGGGAAGATCTTCTGGAGGAGGGGGCATGGCAACCCACTCCAGTATTCTTGCCTGGAGAATCCCATGGATGGGGGAGCCTGGTAGGCTACAGTCTGTAGGGTTGCACAGCGTCGGACACGACTGACACGACTCGGCATATATGCACACATCAACTCTGTAGCCAGAAGAAACAATAAATAACGAATCTGGAAAAATTACTTGGGTTGATATACAACTGTTTGCCCCTGCTCCAACAGGAACATTGCTAACTGACATGAAGTAAGTGTTTCGCGCCACTACGTCCTCAGTGCAAGACAGACATCATCTCGTTGAGCTCCCTGTTACCACACCCATTTCACAGACGAGGAGACTGAGGCTCAGGGTCCCACAGCCAGACCCATACCCAGCGCTCTGTCTGCTTCCAAAGGCCTCACTCACAGCCAGCCTGCTCCATGGCTCTCTGGCAGACTTTAGGGCTCTTTCCCACCTGCCCCTTTTTCTGCCTGGCCACTGAAAGCAGCTGCTGTTCTAATCACTAATCTCAAGACCACAGGACTGGGTGGGCACTTTGGAGGTGCCTGAGAAGAACCAGGTCAGTGACCACCCTCACCCACAGACTGTCCAGCGCAAGGGAGAAGGGCAGGTCGGCACAAGAAAACACTATGTTTGGAGATGGCGGTTCCTACTGGGCCAGCAGGGAGGCCTGGTCATCTTCTGTGCTGCCTGACAACGTGCCACCCCAGGAAGGCTCAGGACCAGAACCAAGGGTCACTCTGCTAGGGTCCCAGAGCACTGACCCAGAGGAGATGTCAGTGGGTCCCCTCCTGCCCACTGCCTTGTGTCCAGCCCTGATCACACAGTAATGGTGCTTCTCGAGGCCACAGGGGTTGGCTCCACACGACTGCTTCCTCTACCTCCTGGAGATACAAGCTCAGGATGGAAGAAGCTCCCAGTCGTGAGACCTGTTCGACCTCAGAAAACCTCCTGCACAAGCCTGGCAGGACAAGAGTCCACTTGGGCCCACCCAGGAGACAGGCACGAAGGTGCTCGCATGCGCTCCTTGGAGGCTGTGGGGCAGGGAGGCGAGGGCACGGGCCACCCGTGGCAGGACTCCAGAGCTGCATTCCTCCCCTTCCACGCCCTGCTGCTTGGCTCTGCCTAGAAAACCTCCAGCCTTTGGACCCCTCCCTGCACCTCCAGAGTTGGGCTGCACACTAGCAGCACACGCTCTCGGCAAAACCACCTGGGTTCTAACCCCACACCTGCCGAGGGCGGGGGTGGGTGGGTGGGGGCTGGCTCTGTGGCCTGGGGCAAGTCACTCCTCGGGTCTCTGCTCCTGGGTCCCTGGCAGTACCGGACGTGATGCTAAGAGCATCCCGGGCTGGCATGAGCAGGGAGGGAGCTCTTACATGGCATCCAGAGTGGCGCCCAGCCCACAGCGAGGCTGATGGAGGCATTTCTTTACTGCCACCCAGCACTTCCCAGGAGGAGCCTGGGATGCTCCTGGGACCTCAGTTTAGCAGATGCCTTGTGCCGGCTAACTGCGGACGTGTCTGTCTCTCCCAGGCGGGGGCTACACATGCTGGCCACACACACACACCCTTCCCCAGCATCCCGGACGCAGTAGCAGCTCATCTCAGGGGGCTGAGGTTCACAGAATTTACAGTCTGTGCAGCTCAATTCCTGGGAAAAACCGTGAGCCCCCCTCCACCCCCACCCCAGTCTTCTTGCTTCTCGACCATTGATACTGCGGGCTGCAAACTGCACGGTACCCCCGGCGGACAAACTGGGGGATGAGGGGACCTGCAGGGAGCGGCTTCTTCAGGGAGACACGCGCCTACGCCGAAACTGCCTCTCCCCATCTGCTCGCGGCCGGCTGGCTTCACAGCAGGGCCGACGCCAGCCGCCGCGGTGGTGGAAGTGGCTCTTGGTCGTGCTAAGAACTTTCCAACCACATTCCCGGTCCCCGAAGGCGCTCCAGCCCCGGCCGCAGCCTCTTGGCTCCGAGGGCCGCCTTCAGATTTCTCAGGCGCGGGGCGGCCCCGGGACAGGCCGACCTCTGTTGACTGAGCCTGTGGCGGAGGCGGGGGGGGGGGGGCAGGAGGATGGAAACCGCGGCCATCTGAGGCCCTTAAATGTCAGAGCCAGGCTTCCCGCCCTTATTTTCACAATGCCGTTCCAGACCCACCTCGCTGGGCCAAGTTCTGTCGCCCCAGAGCTAGTATCCTCTAGCAAATTCCCAGCTGGTTATCTGCCTCGGGAACAGGACACCTCTGGCAGTGGGGAGGCTGCTGCGTCCCCAGCCAGTGCAAACTTTCCAGGGGTTTGTCCGGAGTGACGAAAACCCCCTGCATCTTGAGTTGCGTCCTACCAGCCTGGGCAGAACGGCCTCACCCGAAATTCTTCGAGGGATGATGAGAACAGAGCCGGGGGAGGGGATGAAAGCGGGAGGAAGTGAACCAGCCTCCCCGAGGCCGCAGGCTCTCCAAGCAAGAGTGGCGGCAGAGACAGGAGGGTGGCCTGGAGGAGAGGAGATGGGAGCGCTGGGGCCTGGACCAGCAACCCAGCCAGCGCCTCCAGAGCCAGGCCGCTGCTGACAGGAGGCGGGTTTTCATTTTCTTAAAAAGGTATCACGCTTTTGTGTGCTGAGATACTGAATGGCTCATCCTGACACCAGGACCCTGGTGAGCCAGGAGCAACCAGCTCCCTTGCCAGCACCTCCTCGTTTTTTGGTGTGTGTGTGTGTGTGTGTGTGTGTGTTTTCAGCCGTGTGTGGCTTTGGGGATCTTAGCTCTCCATCAAGGGATAGAACCTGGGCTCTAGCAGTAGAAGTGCAGAGTCCTAACTGCTGGACCACCAGGGGATTCCCAGTGGAGGGGCCAAGTCTGCAGCCGGCAGGGCCTGAGACAGTCGGGGCGGGCCGCCTGACATCACCCCCCACATTCCTGACTGCCGCGATCACGGCGCCAGGCCCTCCTGGGGATCCCACTCTCATGAGAAGCTGCCAAAGAAATGCTGGTCGAGCTTTCCAAATGGGGAAACAGAGGCACGGGGTCATCTCCGTTAGGGGCTGCTCATAGTCGCTGCGAGAGACAGACAGTGAATGCTGCTGGCTCTGAGAACCACGTGGTCTCTTTTGTGACGTGAAAGCAGCCACAGGCCACGGGCATGGCTGTGTGCCGTTCAAACTCAATTTGCAAAAGTGGGTAACGGGAGTTTGCTGACCCCAGTCTACACGGTTGGAGATGACGGCTGCTAGCACTCCTGGAGGCACTGGCCGTTAACTGCAGGGCACCACTGAACCCTCAGCATCCCAGGGGTGCTCTCGGCGGAGTGCTAGTTAGAATAGCAAATCTATTATTATAAACCATTAAGTCACATCCCACACAGGACTCAACAGACACTGGGCCTCCGATCCCCTGAGGTTCCGCTCTGGGACAAGGGTGGTCCCCGCAGAACCCCCTGGCACAGAGTCAAAGACTGAGGGTTGGGGAGGCCCAGGCGGAGAGGGGCTCACAACCACCCTCTGTCCCATCCGTAACCACAAGGAAGAAGAGAAACCTGGGCAGACTGGGGACAAAGGGGAGACCCCCTGCCCTGAAGGCCCGGCCTCCACAGGGGCCCCACAGAGAATCCTGAGACCCGGAGCAAGGACCGACTCCGCCCGCGTCTTCCCTCCTCCCCGCTGGCTGGCTTTGGATGAGTCTCACAGGCACCAGCCTGCACTGCGGGGTAGCTCGAGGGCCCTGGCAGTCGGGAAGGTCCAGGGAGGGGGGTGCTGTCTTTTTTCCCCACATCAGCCTCTCATACTAAGCCTTAGGTACTTCTTCAGAAGCCTAGGGCTGGGACTTCCCTGTGGTTAGCACATCACACTTCCAATGCAGAGGGTGCAGGTTCGATCCCTGGCCAGGGAACTAAGATCCCACATGCCAGGCAGTGCAGCCAAAAAGAAAAAAAGAGCCTGGGGCTCCTTGTGCAGGTCCATGGGCTTCATCAAGGCCACCATTAGTGTCCCCACTTAGGCACTTGCTCAGTGTCATGACTTCGATCTGAAGTTTCAGATTTCCATGATATTCCAATTTTAGCCTACTTCTAGGATGGTGACAACTGTCACCTTAGACCGTCTAGACAGCTCCAACAGCTGGTGCAGCAGGAACCAGGTCAAGCTTCCCTCAAGATGTCATGTGAGATCCCAGCTGCCGCCCCAAGACTGGGCCCTGCCTGACCCCTGAGCCTGGGCCACTGCACTGTCCTCAAGCAGAGCCCAGAGCGCCCAGGGCCAGGCTGTCCCGCCCCGGGCCCATCACAGCCGAGGAGGGAAGACTCACACTGAGCTCCAGTCTCTGGCCCTGACCTCGCCACAGACACCTGAGATGATGGAATGGGCCTGGCACCCCGAGTCCTGCCTTGACTCCCTGATAAGTGTGAGAACCTGGACTGCACAGCCCCGCCACGCCTAACCTTGTGAGCTTGGCTGCCACTCTGAATGTTGGTTTTTTATTCTGCAAAATGAAAACAGCAATCTTCACTTTTGGGGACTGTAATCACGACACCACGTGCCTACATGAACACAAGCCCCCTGCTGGTCCGTGGAGCGTGGGAACACAGGCAGAGTGCACACACTGTCGCACATGGCAAGAATCAGCAGTGTATCTTATCCTCGCGTGTGGACCCAAGTTTCAAAGGGTGGGGCTCAGGCCACACAGGTGCAGGGCTCCGGCAAACGGGTCTCAACACAAAGGGACGGCGTGGACAGCAGTCTGACCAGACAGGTGACCCAAACCGAGGCAGGAGGTCCCATCATCTCACTGCTCAGGAGGGTCGCCTCCGGCCTCCTCAGCTCCTGAGAGGACAAGGAAGGCCTTTCTGGCTCAGTTCGCTTCCCGAAGGACACACTAGGTCACCCTCCTTTTTCCCTGATGAAGGGGGGAAGTGCTCATAGGGTGGCCTTGCAGAGGTTAACTCAGCCAGCGGCTCCGTCTCCTCCAGGCCCTGGACACTCAGGCCTAGAGGAACCAGGCAAGGAATTCCCCGAAAGGCCCTGGGCCCAACGCAGTTCACGCTGCATGACTGGGACTCCAACAGCCCCCCATCTCCATGAGGGCCACTAAATACACAGGCACCATCCTTCTCTGTCTGCCCTGGGGGCTCCCTGCAAACCCACCCCCAGCCAGACAGAGCTCCAAAACCCCACTGTCCTGTTCAGAACTGTCCTTGGCTCCTGATGGCATGCAGAAAAAAGTCCCAATGCTCCATGTGCCATCCCAACCACAGCTCCAGCCACACGAGTCAGTTTCCGGTCAAGGGAACATCTCGGGGCCCTGTCTCTGCTCTGCCCTCCAGCAGAGGCATGGTCTGAGGAGGGGCTTGGGTACCAGGCCTAGGCCCACCAGGGAGCATCGTGGCTCCCCTGCAAAGAAGTGGAGAGCCCTGCACACATCACGACAAACCCACCAGGCGTCCCTGGTCCTGACTGCTGGATTCCTGGAGCACTCCAGAGTGCATCAGGTGCCACGCAGGGTCCTTACAGTGGTCATCGTCCTGTTTTAAGCCCAATAACAGCCACTACGGATCCTATTTAACCAGAAAAAAAGACCAAGGCACAGAGGGCTGGGCTTCCCTCACAGCTCAGCTGATAAAGAATCCACCTGCAATGCAGGAGACCCCGGTTCGATTCCTGGGTCAGGAAGATCTGCTGGAGAAGGGATAGGCTACCCACTCCAATATTCTTGGACTTCCCTTGTGGCCCAGCTGGTAAAGAATCCGCCTGCAGTGCAGGAGACCTGGGTTCAATCCCTGGGTTGGGAAGAGCCCCTGGAGAAGGGAAAGGCTACCCACTCCAGTATCCTGGCCTGGAGAATCCCATGGACTGTATAGTCCATGGGGTCACAAAGAGTCAGACACGACTGAGCAACTTTCACTTTCACAGAAGGCAGAGCTACGAGCGCCGGCCAAAGTCTCCAGGTTTCTACGTGATCAAGTGTTGATGCTGTGACTTCCAGAAGGCTGAGGCGGAGGGTCCCCATCTCCTGCTGCAGCCCTGGAGCCTCCAGGGGCCCAACACAGAGCAGGAGCTTGGTCAGCAGTGGCTGAATGAAGAGATGAGTCCAGAACTTGAACCCAAACCCCCAGAGGACACAACTACCTCACCAGCTTGCAGGTGGCTGCCTAGATAGAGTTGCTCCCACCCAACCCTTCTGTAGCCTGCAGGCTCCTTAAAGGTGCGGCTGGGGTCTTACGCGTGCTGAGCCCCTGAGCCCCTGCTCCAGGCCCTTGCACAGAAATGGCACCCAGTCAATGCATGCTGATTGGAATCAGCTCACAGGGCTGTTGCTACCTGGAGCCTGAGGGCCCAGAAGGTTCCCATGGTGGGCGGGGCCCTGTCTGACGTTCCCAGGCTGCTGAAGCCTAGGCCCTACCTTCCTATAGGTCCACCCTGAACAAGGGGGCACAAACTAGAACCATAAATGCAATTTCTTAGGAAGAATGTGGTCAGGAGGCTGCCAAGCTCCAGGGACAGGACTGCTCAGGAACCACACTCTGCCCCTGGGCCGGTCCACACCTGCTCTCGCACCCCATGGCCTGAGTGCTGGGGGGCCAGGGGGCCCACTTCCAAGTGCACACGAGAGGAGCCACCAGCCCCCTGGGGCCACCGGGCATTGGACGTGTGGCCAGTCCCGCTGGGATGTGTAGTAACCGTAACACACATCCCGTACATGGAAACTTGATATATTGAAAATGAGCACACATCTCTACCAACGACTGATCTCTACTGACTGCATGTTGAAATAACACTGTTTGGATCCACTGAGTTAAATAAAAGATGCTATTAATTTTACCTATTCTTTTTTTCTTTTTGTGGCTACCAGCAAGTTGAGACCTAGACCATAAAGAAGGCTGAGTGCCAAAGAATTTATACTTTCAAACCGTGGTGCTGGAGGAGACTCTTGAGAGTACCTTGGAGTGCAAGGAGATCCAACCAGTCCATCCTAAAGGAAATCAGTCCTTAATATTCATTGGAAGGACTGATGCTGAAGCTGAAGCTCCAATACTTTGACCACCCAATGCAAAGAGCTGATTCACTGGAAAAGACCCTGATGTTGGGAAAGATTGAGGGCAGGAGGAGAAGGGGACAACAGAGGATGAGATGGTTGGATGGTATCACCGCCTCAAAGGACATGAGCTTGAGCAAACTCTGGGAGACGGTGAAGGACGGGAAGCCTGGCGTGCTGCAGTTCGTGGGGTGGCAGAGAGTCAGACATGACCGAGGGACTGAACAACAATAACCAGAAAATTTTAAATAATCAGAAATTTTAAAATTTAAAATAATTAAAAAAATTAAAACAATGGCTCCTATTCTGTTTCCACTGCATGGAACTAAGACTCAGTTACAGCCTCTAAAATGGATAAGATGTGTCGATCTCACGGGGCTGTCTTGAGAACATTCGATGGGTGAGTTTCTCCTGCAAACCTGCTCCTACCTCACCTGCCCGGAGTCAGCAGGTAACTCACAAGCACCCACCCTCCCCACCCTCCGCTCCAGACTCCCAGCCGCTCTCAAGCCTCCTGGTGGCCTGCTGCTTCCTTCTCTGGGCTGCCCATCAAGCTAATGGTGAAACTTCAAGGTCACAAGCAGTAAAAAGTCAAAGAAATACCAGTGATGACAGGGGTGACCACACTGATCCGGGGCCAACACCTCTGGAGGGTGTCTGTGCACCCAGCCGGCTCCAGGTGCCCCCAGAATTGCAAAGGCCACAGCGCACGGCAGAGGTCACAGAGGCCCAGAGAGGGACAGTGACGTGCCCAGGGCCCCCCAGCTGGCGAGAGTTACCCCGCCATGCCCCTCCAGGTCCAGAACCCACCCTTCTACCGCCCACTGGGCTAGGTGTTGGGGGGGACATGGGCACAGTATTTGCTCACGGGCTCCCTGCGTGCATCATGCTGAAGTTCTGGTGTCTCTGCTGAGTGACACAATCAACCTCACATCGTTTCAGAAGCCATGTCCCTCCTCTCACCAAACAGTTAATGCTGCATCATCAGCCTACCTCTGCTGAAATGCTTACCCCCAACATGCCGCGCTGTGCCACACCTGCCCGGGCTGGTTCTAAACCCAACAAAAAAGGGGCTTCTCTGTTGCTGGCTCCCCAGCCTGCATACTTGTTCCTATTTCTATCTGCCATCAATTCTTGGAAACTTCCATTGTTCAAGATTGTTCCAGATTAACGTGAGATGGAACTTCTCCAGGTGGATTAGGCCTGTTTAAAGCTGGTCCCAACTACCGAGGGGCTGTGGGAAGGTGTGCGGACCCAGAGGTGGACCCAGCGTCTGCAAGACTGGACCACGGCCCTGGGTCCCAGCGGGGACCCGTCCTTCCAGAGGGGACATATGACGGGAGAAGAACCAGGCAGCCCACGAGGGCCCCGCCCTGGGCTCAGAATCTTCCCGGGGTGCCCACATGAGAAAGGGGCAGACAAGCAATCGGGGTGATGGGGAGAGAAGAGCCCCTCGTGTGAGTGTGAGCACAGCCCCGGCCTGGCTGGGCCGTCAGCACAGCAAGCCCTCAAGGTCACCTTGCACCTTGTTCGCCAAGTCATTTTAGGAAGGGGTTTGCCAGGAACCTCCCTTCCCGGACACAGAAGGACCATTTCTCAGGCCCCTTCTTCCCACGTCCAGGCCTGCTCACCGTTTCAGAGGGTGAGTGAGACTCCAGGAGGGACGGGAGAGGAGTGACCAGGGGCCTGTGTCCAGGACAGCCTGGCTGGGGGTCAGAGGGCAGGCCAGCCAGGCCCGGGGCTGGGGCAAGTGCAGGACTGGCCGCCACACCCGCCCCTCCCAGGAGACGAGTCACTCTGGGGTTGAGGGGGTGGCGATGGCCAAGGGCTTAGAGATCCCCCAGCAAATCTCAGGAAGGGGTAACGAAGGCTCTGCTTCGGGCGCTAAGAGGACACTTTCAGACTGGGGATGTGTCCACCTGCAGGACCTCATGGACAGTCAGAGGACCTCATGGACCTCCCCTGGGCATGGCAGAGCCAGACCGAGGGTCTGTCTCTCGTGTGCTCCAGCCCCGCACCGAGGAAGGATCTGGATCCTGATAAGGACCATGACAGCTGCGCTGCAGTCCTCAGACAGAGCGAAAACCAGGGCCTCAGAGAGGCCCTGGTGCTGAAACCTCGGTGCCCTGGTTTTCCAGCCCCCAAACTCACAACTTGAGAAAGGCAAAGCTGGGACGTTCCTGGTGGTTCAGTGGTTAAGACTCTGCGTTTCCAATGCAGGGGACGAGGGTTCGATCCCTGGTTGGGGAACTAAGATCCCACACACACCACTGTCACTTTCGTATCAGCTACTGTCGAGAAAGGGGGTAGATAATATGCAAGTGACTTAACACCAACTCGACAGATGTGAGTTGGAGCAAACTCCGAGAAAGTTTGCCCCTTTTGGCTGCATGGTACGGGCAAAAGTGAAAAAAGAAAGAAATGCAAAGCCTGTCTGCCCAAGGGCTGGGAGGATGAGTCTGTTGAGACGGAATGACATCAGAACATCGAGGTTCCTCCATCCGTGTGTGAGCCTAGTGAATTAGACAAGGAACAGCCATGCTTCCTGAGAAAGTCCTGAGGCCCTGGGCCACCCCACCTGCAGGGAACCCAAAGGCTAGCCTGGGTCCCGGCCTCACCCAGGCCCCTGGCTGGCAAGGGCTGGCAGGACCCACCCTTGGCAGGGGCCCTTTGGGGAGGTCTTGCCCACGGGTCATGGGGGCTGAAGGGCGCCCATCAGGGGTCTCCCAACGCGGCAGGTGAGCAGGCAGCCCACACTCAATTTTCTTCCCTGAAGAGGAAGGAGAGGAACCCTCCTGGGTGGATAAAGGACCACATCCTGGGAGGGGGTGGGCGGCGGTGGTGGAGGGTCAAAACGACGAACTCCCTCCTATTCCTGCTACGGATGCAAGCCGGTCTGATGAGGACTGCAGACCCGGCTCCCCAGGGCCTCAGCCAGGCTGGTGGGCGAAGATGAGGGAGCTGGAGGTGTCCTCCCATCTGGTCACCTCCTCGGGGTGGGGGGGCCTCCCCATCCTTCCAACCGGAGGTGGCCCCTTCCACCTCCCCTCTCCCACCTGGCGTTCCAAACCACACCAGCCTGCTCGAGTTTCTTGGCAGCACACATCGCCATCGGAAATTATCCTGCCTTTTCTGGGCTGGCTTATTGTTGTTGCTCAGTCACGTCCAACTCTCTGCAACCCCACGGACTGTGGCACGCCAGGCTCCTCTGTCCTCCACCGTCTCCCGGAGTTTGCTCAAACTCATGTCCAGGGAGTCAGTGCTAAGCTGCTTGCGTCTTATCCATCCCCTTTCTTGACAGTAGCTGATACGAAAGTGACAGTGGTGTGTGTCTTGCAGAAAACGCCCCTGGACCTCATCCTGAGTGCCAGGTGCCCAGCAGTTCCCCAGGGAAGCATCTCTGAGTGCAGACGAGGGTGGTGCGGAGTGAAGAAGAGAACGGGTCAGGCCCCTAGCTCCCCTGGCCGAGGACGCCAGATGGTACCGAGGGCAAAGGGCTTGCCCGGGTCTGCACGGTCCGGCCACGGCCGGGCCCTAGGATGACGAGCCCCTCTGCCCTGCACCAAAGGTCAGCTCCAGGCCCTCTCCCATTCTGCACTCTGCACCGGGGCTGGGGCTCTGCCATCTGTGCCTCCCCGCCAGAGGCTGTGCCCACCGACGGGCTGGGGGAGCCCCCGAGGCTGGAGGAGGCGCATCACTTTGCCTGCTTCCTGCAGCTGCCTCTGCTCCTCACCCCTCGGGAGAGTCTGGTCCATACACAGCACTTGCTTCCAATTTGTAGCTTTTCCAACATTCACGGAGCCCACTTCACGGCCCTCCCTGGCCTCAGCCCTGGTGGGCCTGCGGACCCCACACTGCCGAGCCACACCCTCCCAAGGGCAACCCCTCCCGCTGTGGCCCTCACCGTGGGAGCATCTCCCTTTCTCGGTCTTCAGGAACCTGCCTAACCATCATCCACACTGAACTCTCCAACCCACGGGGTGGTTTCCGCCCCCTGCAGAGGGTCCCAGCTAATCCAGGCAGCCTGGCACATTCCCCAGGCACAGGGCTCTGGAAAGGAAACAGCTGCAGCATTCCCCACCCCCCACCCCCACCAGAGCCACCACCCAGTCAACGGAGATTAAACGTAGGACAGGCCCCTGCACTGTTTCAGGGAAGGGGGCTGGGCCTGGTGGCCTTCAGTGACATATGACGATGTGAGCTCACTGCTGCTGCTCACAGATGAAGCTCGTGGTGATTCGTTATATTTTGGAACCAACTATTCCTTTTGTTTTCCAAGGCAGGGGAAAAAAAAAAAGCCACCCTTCTCCCTCCCCAGCAGGAATTATCCAAGAGTTCTACTATGCCTAACTTTCAAAGGAGGCATTGTTAATCTTCTCGCCATAAATAGGCAATTAACACCCACTCCCAAGTCCAGGCAAAACCCAGTTCCTGCCGGCTCTGGGACACAGCGCAGGACTGGCCCTCTTGCGTGGCATTCGCTTTCTGAAGTTCTCAACGGGGGCCTGAGGCTGCAAGAAGAAGGCAGGAACTCAGGACAGCTGATTCCACAGAAATGTTTGAGGGAGTCTAGGTCGATGCCATGCTTGAGGACAACTGAGGACTGTGTTACCAAAGGGCCTAACTTCATATGACCCGAGTCCGCACGTAAGCCAGCAGCCTGTACAGGATGAAGGCACGGGCAGGCAGCAGGCACGTCGGCTGGTAATTAATCACGTCCGTCTCAGGGACACGGCTCCCTGCTTCCCGGTCTCTGGGCCTCCCAGGGGCTGACCCACCAGCTCACCGAGGGCGTGGAGCGCCTTCCCGGGGGTTGTGACCCCGACATCCCCGATGAGGCAGGAATAGGACAGGAACGCTGGAATGCTTCGGGGTTTCTGTCAAGCGGCCCCTTCCCCTGCATCCTTCCCGGCTGCGCGGGGCTCCCCAGGCTGTGTTGGTAGGTTCTCATTTTCCAGGGATGCCGCCCCAGGCAACGTAAACAGACCCAACCCGGCACCCCTGAGATGTGACCCAGCAGGACGAGCCTGCTGGGCTGCGGGCAAGACCTCCTGTGGCCTTGAGTCGCCCAGCCGAGTCCAGGAGAGAAGACCCAGATTCAAGTGGACAAGAGCAGGGACGCTTCAGCAAAGGAGATGGAGGCTGGAGGCAGGGGTGACAGGAAGGGTAGGAACAGAGCTTCTGGGGATGGCAGAGGGAGCCTGATGCACAAAGGGTCGGGGGCAGGATGGCTCCAAGGACACGTGTGGAAACAAAGCGAATCACGGGGACCAGCTACCCGTCACTGGTACTGAGGGAAGATCCCAGAGAAATACAGGCAAAGCGAGGGCTCTAGGCGGGATAACATGAAGGCCTTACCGCCAGCCAACTCTGAACGCAGCAGCTTAAGGAACGTTATCGTTGGGGATTAGGGTGATGGATGCTCGGCCCTGAGAGTGAGGTCTGTGACCACGGTGACTTGGACGCTAATGCAAGATCGATCCCCTGGCTGGGCCTACTGGCCGTACCTCTGGGATGTTTGCGCCCCTTACAAGGAGGTGTATGTCCACGCTGGTCCATACTAGTGTGCCTGCCAACAGCCGGTCCCACCCCCAAGTCCACGCTGCTGGAGGGGGGCTGTTACTCCCCTGCTTAAAACTCTCTAAGCCCCCCCCCCCCCGCCACTGCACTCAGAATAAAAGACAAGCGTCTTCAGAGGGCCTGCCAAGAAGGTCCCCCGTGCTCAGGGCCCCTGCCGCCTGGTCCTGCTCTGGGCATACTGGGCTCCTCCCCGTCCCCTCCTGACTCCAACCTTTGCACACGCACTTCTGCTAGTAGCCCCTGTGTGCACACTGGCAGGGCCGCCTCACGGCTTATGGCCCTGCTCATGTGATTCCAAGGCACTGAGAGAACACGCCAGAAGCCTGGCCCTTTTAAACGCCCCAGAGATGGCCCAGTGCGTGCAATAACCTGGACAGGGTGCTGACGCCACGCCGCGCCAGGCTCCTGGTCATTCACTTTGACACAGGGCTCGGGCCACTGAGCAGAGACCGCCGTACGTAGGAGCCTCCCTGGGAAATGCCTGGCACCACGTGTGAGACGTTTTCTAGACGTTTCTCACCAAGCGGGATGGGAAGATGTCCTCGGATGTGCTTTCCACCTGCCCACAGGCTCTGGCCTCCTGAGGGCGGGGCGGCCACCTCTGCACCTGGCACCAGAGCGGGGCGCAGCGAGGCGAGGGCACCCCAAGCTCATCTGGCTCATCTGGGCCCCTGGCTTATGCAGCGGGCTCCCCCCAACTCCTGCAAACCCCCCAGAGCTTTGTCACCTCAAATACCCTTCGGCTCAGCGAGGCTCTTGATTGAAGCATGGAAAATCACCAAGTGGCATTAGAAGCTGTCTCCCTGGCATGTCCCCAGTTGAACTCCTTCTATTTTTCTTTTTCCCGGGAGATCAAAGCTATTGTGTCAACACTCGGCCCTGATCCGAGTGACCTTAAGCAGATTGCTTATGCAACCTGGTGGCTGTGCCTGAGGACACAGGAGGGATCCAGGGGGTTTCCTCAAATTCTGAGAACCCCTTTTGGGGTTTTTTAGAGAGAAAAGAAGGACTGCGGTGTTTTGGAGAGGAAAGAAGGACTAGAGAGAGCTGAAACTGGTCGCCCGCCCTGGCTTCACCCTGTTCCAGGCCGCGGGGTCACAGCACCCCTGCGCCAGGGGTGGCGAGCCCGGCTCTCATCTGGAGCCAGGAGGCAGGCTGCGAGGAGCGGCTCCGCTGTTACAGCATCGCCCTGGCTGGACCCACACCACCAGAGTCCCGTCCAAACCCGTGGGAAACGGAACGGTCATTCCCACGCTTTCCAGACACCAAAACGGAGGCTTACAGAGGTGACCCGCCCAAGAGCACCAAGAGCTCAAACAAGGGAAGGAATGGGGAGCCAAGCCCCCCCGACCCCAGAGCTCATCGCTTCACCTCCATGGCTTCTGCGTCCCTGGAGTGTGAGCCACCGGGGAAGGGCGCCTGGGGGTGGATTGAGCCACAGGAAGAGCCCCGAAGCCAGCTTTCCCAGCCTCCTCCAGGGAGCCACGTGGCTTTGGGCAACTCACCAACTCTCCTGACTCTCAAGCGAGGGGTGGACAAGGGCAGAGGTGGTGTATCAACTAGCAACGGCTGTGAAGACCGCTGCAGGGGAGATTCTAGACGGCCTGTGAGTTCAACCGGAGGGACTGCCTGCCTGGCCGGCAATGCCTGTCCTGGGCACAGCAGGAGCTGCCACCCTGGGCATCCGTCATTCTGACAACCCGGGTCTCAAGGGCCCTCTTCCTCTGCTCAGGCCCAGCCTGTTCCCTCATCAGAAGCAACCATTCCTATGAATCCACAGTGGGTTTTGGCTTGGCTTTTTAAAAAAAAATTTGGCCATACCACGCGGCTGGCAGGATCTTAGCTCCCTGACCAGGGATTGAACCTGGGCCACGGCAGAGAAAGCACCAAGTCCTAACCATCGGACTGCCAGGGAATTCCCAGGCCTTTCCTCTTATTTAGGATTTATTTCATCTCAGTTGGAACTCCAGGGCTTCCCATGACTGTTCCTCTAAGATCTTCGCACCCATCCGCATTCTGCATTGTAGAGGGCGACCCACCTCTGAATTCCTCTGCCTGCCGTCTGCAGGGTTCCCCAGGCTGTCAGAAGGGTGCTGAGGGTGCAACGTGGCAGGAAGCTGGAGCCGAGGAGGTGGCTGCCCCTGGCAGAGGGGGACAGAGGGCCATAAAGGCCTGGGCGACCCGGCCTGGGCCCAGGGACCCTGCCAAGAGAAAGCCCAGCTGGCCTGCAGCTGCCAGGCAGCCCGAGCAAGAAGGCAGTGCAGGAGGTGGGGTGAGGGCCACCCCTCGGGAAAGGCGGTACCACCGCACACAGAAGAGGGGCAGGGGGCCAGCCAGGAGCCACCTCGCCCAGGGACCCTGCTGGCAGAGCGGCATGAGCTATTGATGAGCCTCTGAGATGACCCTTCTGGAGACTTCCCGCATCAAGCCCTCCCCCATCAGAGCCCATGCAGCCCTGGCCGACCCGCCCTCCTGTACCCGTCTGCAGGCCCCGGCTCTCAGCATAGCTTCCAACTCAGGCTTCTTTCTTACCCCCAAACTGCCCCCTGGCCAGCTTTCACAGGCCCCTCCAACATCTGCTAACACAACAGTTGCTGCCTGTTCAGCGGCCTGTGCTTAGAGGTGCAGGCCCACAGCGTGTGGGCCGCTGCGATCAATCAAACCTCTGTTCCAACCCTCGGACCCCTCCTTGCAAGCATCTCCCTTCTGTCGGAGGCACTGTGGGAAATACAACTTGTTGCTCTTTCAAGATGACCGGCTTGAACTTAAAAAACACGGCAGGGCCTGTGACACCCACCCAGGGCACGGCGTTTGGCGGCTCATTTTTAACTGTCGCTTTTAAATGGCAACCCCGCTCCCGGATTCTTGCCTGGAGAATCCCATGGGCAGAGGAGCCTGGCACGCCACGGTCCATGGGGTCACAGAGAGTCGGACACGACTGAGCACACTCACATACCTGATCCAGGTCGGAGTGGCCACGTGCAGCCCAGGGCTTGCTGGGAGTCAACCAAGCTGGGCGGTCAGACTAGGTTTCAAAAAAAGCAGGAGCTAATAATCCTGTCAGTGAAAGTCCCGCTAATAAACAACTCACATGTTCAGGCTGGGCCCTGCCCTCCTTGGCACACGCTGCCATTTTGCAAAAGGGAGGCTGAGGCTTCATATAAAACACCAGGTGGCAGGGGCCCGAGGAAAGCGGCTTGGGGAGGTCGAGGAAAGGGTCAGATCTGGCACGGCCACCTCCGAGCCTCTTGCTCTGTGGACGGAGCGGCTGCAGTTGCACTTCCAGGGAGAGAGGGCCTTTCGGGGCCAGGTCCTTACGTCATCCGCCCCCTAGGGCCTCCTCCCCACAGTCACCCTCCCCCACTTGAGACCAGCTCCCCCGCCCGAGAGCAGGGCATGCAGGTTTTAAGCAGCAGAGACAAGTGGATATGTATGGCTGAGTCACCTTGCCGTGCGCAGGAGACCAACACAACGCTGTTAATCGGCAAGACTCCAATGCAAAATAAAAAGTTAAAAAAATTATATTCAGAATTAAAAAAAAAAAAGAAGCAGCAAAGACAATCTGAAAGCAACTGCTAACCACCCCGCCCCCACCCCCACCCCACCACTGTGGGAGCCGAGCCACCATTGCCGCCAGCTGGACCACTGTGCCCACACCCTGGCTGGGTGGGCAGGGGTGCCCGGCGGGCTCCCGCAGTCCCCTCCATCCTGGTTCCCCGGGTGACAGACATGAGACAAGGATGCTCGCGCCGACCCGCCTCCTCGGGCAGGTGGCGATTCGGATTCTGCCCCATCTCACAACCCCCGGCCCTCCTCGCAGAGCCCACTGCAAGCAGAACGCAGCTGCAGGCCCGGCCTCCTTCCCATTTCCAGAAGCCAAGGATGAGGCAAGAAGAGGAATCGACAAGAAGTGAGTGGCCAGGACAGAAGAGGTGGTACGGGGGCGGTGCTGAAGACAGAAGGAAAGAGATGGACGAATGAAGAGGGGAGTCTGCAGAACATCGCCCTCGGGGCCGGTTTCTGCCCCTGGAGATGCCCAGAGCGAGCCCTGGGACCCCCACCAGAGCACCCCCAGAGCACGGGTGATGTACGTGTAGACAGAGTCACACACGTGTGTCAACAAATAATCAGACACACACAGATCTTTATACGCAGACCTCCATACATAAGCTACACATACATATACACGGACACAGGCACAAGGACACATCTACTCGACGCACGTACACATGTGCACACACGTGATTTCCTGTTCCTCCCAGCAGTCCTACGTTGATGGTGGCGGTCGGCACAGTGTTTATCTGCTGTACAGAGATGTGAAGCTCTTTTCCCGGGGCCACCAGCCTTCTGCCCCATCTCTGAGGCTGTCTGATTTATCAATGTCCCCTGCCCAGCCAAGTGAGGACCTCAAGGGGAACATCGCACTCCAGAAGGGGTGCCCAGGCCCAAGATCACACCTACCCTCACACCCCAGGCTTCCAGCTGAGAGCCTGCCCCTCAGAGCGGGGCCCACCCACAGTTCCCTGGCTCCTTGTGGGCATGAGGCAGGCCCGGACCTCAGAGCATTTGGTCTCTCCGCCCACCTGCCTCTCTCGGGGTCTCTCCCTGGTCCTTTTTCCACCAACAATCTGGAGAGGCTCCAGGGTGCCCCTGGGGGCTTACACACGGATCCCAGGGAAGGTCTCAGCCCCGGTCAGCACCACTGGGTTGGGGGTGGGCCACGGCTTCTCAGAGCTGCCCGTCATCCCAGAGGTCCAACCAAAGCACATTCGCTTTGCACCTACAGACCGAGTCTCTCAAGCACCTGGGCCCAGAGCCCACGCACACAGGGGCTCCTGGAGGACGAAGCTCACCTGGACCCCCTCCCGTCAGGTAGACAAACGTACAAACCAAGATCCAAAGACCCACGAGAGGGTCTGAGGTCCAGCAGAGGGAATGAGAGCAGGACATGAGGAGTAGGGCTGACCCTTGGCACAGGACACCGGCCCCGGTGGCTACTGATGCGGGGAGCCCACAGGGAGGACAGGGTCTGGGGGCAGAAAGTCCCACACCAGCGACACCGGCTCACAGGGTATCAGGCACAGGGGTCCTACATGCTCTAGGCTGCATTCAAGGCTCTTCAGATGCACAGACGTGGCCCTGGGCCTGGATTTTTGAGGTTCCCGGAGGAGTAAGGCCCACTTTCCAGGGCCATGAAATATCCAGCGCGGGAGTTGAAGCAGGCGCCACTCCACGGAAAGAGGGCCGGCCGGGTCCAGAGGCTCAGTGGGGGCGCAGCTGGGGCCCATCCATCTCCAGGCCTCTGGCTGCAGCCCTTAGGCCCACGTGCCTCCCAGGGGCTCCTTCTCTGCTTTCCCTGGACTCTGCCCTCCCCAGGCCTTGGCTGGGGAAAGACAGGCAGACAGAGGGCAGCCTCCTCAGGATCTCGGAGGCCTGTCTGGAGCCGATGAAGCAATCTATACATCTGGGCACGGCCCCACCAATGTATTTTTAAATGGTTTCTACCCAAGTGAGGGCAGGAAATGTCTCCGACGATGCCCGTGGTGTTATTCCAACTTGTGGCCAGTAAAATATAATAACACGTGTACATTATTTTTATTACCTATCTAGCTTATTAGCTAATAAAATAAGCTCAGCATTAAAAATTTAACTGAAGCCATTTTATCGCACCCAGAACTTGTGGCTCTGGATTTTCTTCAGAAGATTTTCTTTGCCCAAATCTGTCACCTTTCCAGCATTTTTACCTATTTACATTTCTCCAGGAAGGAAAATTCCACTTGCCTGTCCAACCTGAATGAGTGTGTTAGATCGCTGACCAGCTCGGGCTCACCTGGAGTGGCGACGGGGAAGAAAGGAAAGCGGCAATGGGAGGGCTGGGGGCGGGGGTCCCGCTGGGTCCTCCCTTTGGGTCCTCCCCAGGCAACCCTCATGGGCACAGAGAAAGGCAGGCACCACCCACTGGTCCAGAGCCAGGGCTTGGGCTCTCGGACAAAGGTGGCCAGGAAGAGTGGACCTGGGGGCCAGGCGGGGGCTCTGGACCACAGACACCTGCCTCTCTTCTTTTTGGGGGTGGGGATCTGTAGGTTGGGACGGAGGACTAAGGGAGAGAGGAGGAAATGCCATCAACAGAAGCTGTATTTTTCATTCTCAGCTGAAAGGAGGCCTGACGAAAAGGCAGCACTGGCCACTGAAGGAAGGCAGTGAGGCCTGCCTGGAAAGGAGTAGACACGTCAAGCCTGCCTGTTTGGACGTGGCCACATGCTCACAAGCAAGGCCAACCTCTTACCACCAAGCTGGTCTCCGTTCCCTCAAGCCCAGCCTCGACTGAAGCTCAGATAATAAGACTAGAAAAGATGGCCCTGAGCACCCGAGGAGCCCCTGGACCCAGAACCCACCGTTCGCATCTGTCCTCGAGGGGCCAGCCCTGCTCCTGGGGCTCTGACCCTCAGAACTCCCCAATGAGAACCAACGCAGGCAGTTCTCCGGCTTGGTGACCGTTCTGATGATGGTGCATTAACTCCAAGCTCAGCTCACTCAAACCAACACCCGAGACCAAGCACGAGGGAGGGCAGCCAGGGCCCTGAGACACAGAGGATGACGCGCGAGTGGCAGGACGCGTGGCCAGACGTGCACCTCCAGGGACAGCGAGGATGAGCGCCGTTTCTTGCTGGACGCACACTTTTGGCAGCTCAATCACAAGAGTGCGTGCCTTAGCCCCCTACCCAGCCCGTTCTCTCGTCCTCTGAAACCGTCACGCACTGCCGTGACCTCGGGATCAGCATGATCTGAGTAATGCTGAACCCCGCCTGTGTGAGCGGTTCCTACGGCAGCTGTGGGGACGGGGGCTCCTGGGAAAGGCCCCTGAGAAGGGCCCCCGAGAAGGGGACCCCCAGCGTCTGTGAGGCTGCGCCTGCCTCTTCCTGGCTCTCTATTCCTCACAGTCAGCACTGCTAGCACCGGGAAAGAGCGCTTCTGCTTTGAAATGGCAATGGCTTTACGGGGGCGGCGAGGGGGGCTTGATTTCATTTTTCACCGTTATCAGATTTTAAGAACGAGGGAATGAACCAGCGTCCCGGGCCTCTTCGACGTGGGCACCCTGCCCTTGCCCAGGCTAGACTGGGAGCTGGGGAGGCTCAGAGACGCCCCTGCTGGCTTCTGCAGTGCCTCCTCGGGGCGGGGCAAGGAGGGGGCTCTTACCTGTGCCATCTTGGCAAGATCCAGGGAGGGCCTCTGCTCCTGTGCCTCCTCGGGGCGCCGCCGCTTGATGCCCACCTTCTTGTCGTTAAGGACGCAGGGCTGGGAGCGGCTGCGGGCCAGCCCACCCGAGCGCCTGGCCGGCTCCGGCGTTGAGGCAGGGGTGCTGCTGGCAGAGGGTGGGCAGTACTCTGCAAAGGAGAACTGCTCGTGCGAGCAGGACAGGGAGCGCAGCAGGTCCAGCCGGCCGCCGCCCACGGGGCTTGCCGCAGGGCCCCAGAGGTCGCCCGCCTGTCCACAGGTGGCCGGACCCGGCGCCCCCGGGCCGGGCAGGCCGCCAGGCCGGGGGTAGAGTCCCACCGGGTCGTAGGGCGAGGAGAGTGCGTTGGCGCGGGACGGGAGGCTGAAGCTGGAGCTCCGCTGCATGGTGCTGAACCCGTTGGAGCAGCGCTGCACGCTGCCCCCACTGTAGCAACGTCTCTTCTCCACCGGCGTCCAGACTTTGGACCCCAAGGGCCTCCACGACGTCCGGCAGCTGGCCATCTCGTCCGAGAAGGATAGCGACCGGCACTGGCGCTTGCTGGGGGGCGCGGACGGGTGCCCGCTGTGGTCGCTGAGGCTGAGGTCTTTGATCAGGTTGGTGACCGCACAGGCGGTGGCCGCCTCCCGGTGCCACAGGGCGCCGTCCTGGCACTTGTCCGGCAGGCACTCCCAGATGCTGGCGCTCGGCTGGTCGATCTGAAGGGGGCACTTCCTGTCCAGGTCTCGCCATCTGTCATTTTCTGGTTCGGAAATGACAAAAAAAGAGAGAAATGGGGTTTTGAGAAGGGCCTTCGCGCCGGTCCTCTCTCACCTCACCAAGAACCCGTTTTAAACAGGAGGTTAGAGACAGAAAGGCCCTTAAAAAAGCCATCCAGTCTGGCCTCGCTTTACAGATGAGAAACTGAGGCTCAGAGGGATGGACGTGAGTCCCGAGGTGCTGAGTCAGACGCAGGGCAGCCCCACGACTCCTGACACGGTTTTCTTTCCAACATACTGCACGGCCTCCCGCGCTAAGTCACTTCAGTCACGTCCGACTCTTTGCCACCCCATGGACCTGTAGCCCACCAGGCTCCTCTGTCCCTGGGATTCTCCAGGCTCAAGAATACGGGGGACCACTGCCACACCCTCCTCCAGGGGGTCTTCCCGATCCAGGGATGGAACCCACGTCTCCTACGGCTCCTGCATTGCAGGCGGATTCTACACCCCTGAGCCACCAGGGAAGCCCCAGCCTCCCAGGACAGTCTGAAGCGCTACTGTTCACCCCAAAGGCCTCTCATCCTCTAGAAGCAAAACCGACTTGCCCGGCCTCTGCCCTGGCCGGCAGCAGAGCAGGGATAACGCGTCTGCTACGGCCATCTCAGGGCTCTCTGCTCTGGAGCTGGGACTCGACGGCCTGGGGGAAGACCGCGACCAAAGGTGAGTCTGTCGGGACCCTCAGAGTGGCTGGTGGCTGGAGGTGCTGCCAGGTTAGCTGACCTGAGTTCCCTCTTTAAAATGAAGGCAGACAATAGAAAAGGGATATTATACTGATTTACATCCCCTCCACCAAAATGCTCCACAGCCAACTACAACAACAGCTGCCAATCACTGAGTACTTTGCTTGTGTTCACTTGTTAAAATCTAGGACAAGGTTGCTAAAGTCCAGAGAATCAAGTTTTGGGCTGCAAAGAGACCTAAGTGTACAATTTAAACCTACATATTGGGGTCTCTCTTTGAACTCACAGACAAACAAGCCAACCCTGCAAGGAACTATGTGTTATTTTTCTGCTATGGAATCAGGCCCTGTGCTGAGAATCTGAGGAGCTCAAAGACAAATCTGACATAGTTAATAATACAAAAACAGAGTTAAGAAATACGCTGTGCTGCTGGGAATCACCATGTTAGCATGTTTCTGGTTTTCTCTAATCTCCACATCTTCATAAACTCTGCAAATGTGAATATAGAGAAAAGTATGGTTTGAGTCAGTCAGTCGGTAGAAGTAAAACCTGAAATGACAGTCAGCAGGTATTTCATGCGCGCTGGTTCTCAGCACCACAGTCAACTACTGTGCAACCCCCGTGGGTGGTGGGTGTAACCTGCGGTGTGCCCTGCATGGCTACCATCGCTGCCCAGATGGGGAAACCCAGGCTTGGGGAGGTGGGGTAGTGGCCCCGAAGCCAGAGCTAACAGGTGAAGAGATGCAAGCTCAGGCCGGCCCGACCCAAAGCCCTCTCCTCTCTTCACTACACAGTGGCACTGAGGTAGCCGCAGGGGAATCCCACCTCAGCCCTGCCCTTAAGGAGTCTACCAGTCATGCAAGATCGGCCATCGCTCAGAAACCTGTGACATCACCTACGGGAGTGCAGCAAGGACTGGAGGACCATCTCCTCTACCAGGGGCCACTCCTCAAAGGGCCCAAGAGACACACCAGAGGCAGGGACTGAGCTCATGGTGAATGTCACGGCCAGCAGCTACTTGTTGGGGGAGCGTCACAAGCCAGAGGAAAAGCCAGAGGGGTTCAACGTGTGCTCTTTCCTTGAGGGCCCCTTACGCAGCCATGGGACTCGGAGCTTGAGGGGCTGGGACCCAGGACAGGGGACATACATAAGTTGTCCAGAGGCTGTTCCCACGTGTCGGGGGGAGCCATGGTCCTTAGAAGCTGGAGATGCAGAAGAGAGACCTGCCTCGCCAGGCCAGCCAGGAACAAAGCAGGACTGATGCTAACTGTCCAATTCCTCTCACCTCTGAAATCTGCCGGGACCCTGGTGCATGGCTAGTCTCGATACGTGTTTCTTTAAACCAACGTGACAGAGCATTACCAAAACTAACCTTTTTGCAAATAGCATTTACTTTGATCCAAATGGGCTTCCCAGGTGGTGCTAGTGGTAACCCGCATGCCCATGCAGGAGACGTAAAGAGAAGTAGGTTCGATCCCTGGGTCAGAAAGATCCCACAGAGAAGGAAATGGTAACTCACTCCAGTATTCTTCCCTGGAAAATTCCCTGGACAAAGGAGCCTGGAGGGCTGTAGTCCACAGGGTCACAAAGAATTGGACACAACTGAAGCAACTTAGATGCATGCATTGTTCAAAAGAGGTCTTCATTATACACTATTCCTCAAGTAGTCACCATTCTTTCAAAAGAGGTTCAATTTGACATTTATCAGCAGTTGAAAGTTCAGTAAACTAAAATAGTAAAATTTAAAAAAAATAGTAAAACTAATAGTAAAATTAAAAAAAAAAAATACAAGCTAACATTGACTGAGTCACAACCATCTCTGATTGAGAAGAAAACTTATCCTCCAAAAACAGTGGAGATTTATGTATGATGATGTTCAAATCCTGAAAGATGATGCTGTGAAAGTGCTGCACTCAACATGCCAGCAAATTTGGAAAACTCAGCAGTGGCCACAGGACTGGAAAAGGTCAGTTTTCATTCCAATTCCAAAGAAAGGCAATGCCCAAAAATGCTCAAACTACCGCACAATTGCACTCATCTCACGTGCTAGTAAAGTAATGCTCAAAATTCTCTAAGCCAGGCTTCAGCAATACGTGAACCGTGAACTCCGTGATGTTCAAGCTCGTTTTAGAAAAGGCAGAGGAACCAGAGATCAAACATCCGCTTGCCAACATCCGCTGGATCATGGAAAAAGCAAGAGAGTTCCAGAAAACATCTATTTCTGCTTTATTGACTATGCCAAAGCCTTTGACTGTATGGGTCACAATAAACTGTGGAAAATTCTGAAAGAGATGGGAATACCAGACCACCTGACCTGCCTCTTGAGAAATCTGTATGCAGGTCAGGAAGCAACAGTTAGAACTGGACATGGAACAACAGACTGGTTCCAAATAGGAAAAGGAGTGCATCAAGGCTGTATATCGTCACCCTGCTTATTTAACTTATATGCAGAGTACATCACGAGAAAAGCTGGACTGGAAGAAACACAAGCTGGAATCAAAATTGCCGGAAGAAATATCAATAACCTCAGATATGCAGATGACACCACCCTTATGGCAGAAAGTGAAGAGGAACTAAAAAGCCTCTTGATGAAAGTGAAAGAGGAGAGCGAAAAAGTTGGCTTAAAGCTCAACATTCAGAAAACGAAGATCATGGCATCCGGTCCCATCACTTCGTGGGAAATAGATGGGGAAACACTGGAAACAGTGCCAGACTTTATTTTGGGGGGCTCCAAAATCACTGCAGATGGTGACTGCAGCCCTGAAATTAAAAGACGCTTACTCCTTGGAAGAAAAGTTATGACCAACCTAGATAGTATATTCAAAAGCAGAGACAGTACTTTGCCAACTAAGGTCCATCTAGTCAAGGCTATGGTTTTTCCTGTGGTCATGTATGGATGTGAGAGTTGGACTATGAAGAAGGCTGAGCGCAGAAGAATTGATGCTTTTGAACTGTGGTGTTGGAGAAGGCTCTTGAGAGTCCCTTGGACTGCAAGGAGATCCAACCAGTCCATTCTGAAGGAGATCAACCCTGGGATATCCTTGGAAGGAATGATGCTAAAGTTGAAACTCCAGTACTTTGGCCACCTCATGTGAAGAGTTGACTCATTGGAAAAGACTCTGATGTTGGGAGGGATTGGGGGCAGGAGGAGAAGGGGACAACAGAGGATGAGATGGCTGGATGGCATCACGGACTCGATGGACATGAGTCTGAGTGAACTCCGGGAGATGCTGATGAATAGGGAGGCCTGGCGTGCTGCGATTCATGGGGTCGCAAAGAGTCGGACACGACTGAGCGACTGAACTGAACTGAACTGATATTCTTCAAAATGACATGCTGCTGCTGCTGCTGCTGCTAAGTTGCATCAGCCATGTCCGACTGTGTGACCCCACAGATGGCAGCCCACCAGGCTCCCCCGTCCCTGGGATTCTCCAAGCAAGAATACTAGAGTGGGTTGCCATTTCCTCCTCCAATGCATGAAAATAAAAAGTGAAAGTGAAGTCGCTCAGTCATGTTTGACTCTTAGCGACCCCAGGCTCCTCCGTCCATGGGATTTTCCAGGCAAGAGTACTGGAGTGGGGTGCCATTGCCTTCTCCGCAAAATGACATGAGTGATAGCAAAATGATAAACACAACTAAAAAGGTCCTATGGAGGAGAGGGGTGGTTAAAGAAATCATCAAAGAATAACATGGAACATGAAAAAAGCGGTTTCAAAGAATATTAATGATGTGGGGAAATGTTAATGATGTAATACTAGACATAAAGAAAGAGGACACAAAACCACAGAGATAGCGTGACTCCTCTTTAGTAAAACATATATGTTATATGGGAAGATAAAAAGGAAAACAAGCCAACATGTTCACAGTCAACTGGCAGAGAGCTAGTTGATTTTTCTCCTTTTCGTTTCTTGGGGTTTCTATGTTTTCGGTAAGAACAAATACGTGGAGGGCTGGGGCCTAGGACCCCCATCCTCCTCTGGGTTCACTCCTTCAGTCTTCAGGAAGTCCTTGCCAAACAATGCTTGCCATGGACTTCTCTTTTGGGACAAGGCCCTGAGGTGCCCAGTGGGCCAGTGGCCCGCTAAGCAAGGAACCAAGGAGCCGACCAAGGGCGGTGAAGGCTCCAAGACGGCGCCACCATGGCCCCGATTTGAGGAGCTGAGAGCCCACAAGAGACGGTCTCTCTCACAGGCCCTGGGAGACCCGGGAAGTCAAGGAGAGGGATTCTGTCCTCAGAAGAGACCACTTTCTGCTCCCTTTTTACCTCACCGCCCTGGAACTTTCCCATCTCTGGGAAACCATGAGAAAAGGGGATGGCAGAGGAGCCAGTTAGGGATGGACATTCTCTCTCTCTCTCTCACTCAGTGGGGCCCTTTGCTCTGCAGTGGCCACCTGTGATCTCGCTGCTTCCTGACTGGACCCCTCGGGGCTCCCTAGTCCAGTCCAATCTCCTCGCTCTCTCTGCAGAGAACTTTCTGAGGCCCCCACGTGTCCACAGTCCGTTCCTTGCTGCAGTTTCCCGCGGCAAACACTCTAGCCTGGCGTCCAGGCTCCGTCTGCGCGTGGTCTCCCCAGGAGGCCCATGCTGCAGACGCTAAACCTCCCGTCATGGCACAAGTCAGACAGGAATCAGGGACACCAAGGCATTCCCTGAAAATCCTTGAAACAGCTCTCGAGGGCTCCTGGTTTCACGTCCACAGCCCTGAAGAGCCCATAAAACTACAGCTTAATAGAGCAACTGCAGGAATGAGCGCAACTAATATCTACGTACAGAGGGGTGTGCACACAATTTTGTGGTTGTTGCTGTTTTGTTATTTATTTTTGGTGGTGCTGGGTCTTCACTGTGGTGGGCGGGCTCAGCAATCGTGGCACATGGGGCTCAGCTGCCCCGTGGCACGTGGGATCTTAGTTCCCCAACCAGGGACCAAACCCATGTCCCCTGCATTGGAAGGCGGGTTCTTAACCGCTGGACCACCAGGGAAGTCCCCCGTGTGATCTGTTTTGAGGTTAACTCTCAAATCCCCAGTGGGAACTGGGGTTGGGTGGCTAACTCGAAAGCCTTCCTACCCCCCTACAGGAACTACTCCTGTTTTAAAGAGGAAGCCTCTCAGTTCAGTTCAGTTCAGTCGCTCAGTCGTGTCCGACTCTTTGCGACCCCATGAATCGCAGCACGCCAGGCCTCCCTGTCCATCACCAACTCCTGGAGTTCACTCAGACTTATGTCCATTGAGTCCGTGATGCCATCCAGCCATCTCATCCTCTGTCGTCCCCTTCTCCTCCTGCCCCCAATCCCCCTCAGCATCAGAGTCTTTTCCAATGAGTCAACTCTTCGCATGAGGTGGCCAAAGTACTAGAGCTTCAGCTTTAGCATCATTCCTTCCAAAGAAATCCCAGGGCTGATCTTCAGAATGGACTGGTTGGATCTCTCTGCAGTCCAAGGGACTCTCAAGAGTCTTCTCCAACACCACAGTTCAAAAGCATCAATTCTTCAGCGCTCAGCCTTCTTCACAGTCCAACTCACATCCATACATGACCACAGGAAAAACCATAGCCTTGACTAGACGGACCTTAGTCGGCAAAGTAATGTCTCTGCTTGTTAATATGCTATCTACAGGACCTTAACACGTAAAATGTCTCTTGTAGGGAGGATTCACAGAATCCATTCTCAACTCAGTGCACTGGTTAAATGCGGGTGCAACATGACCACTGTGGATCTGCAGCTCCTCCTCCAAGGAGGAGGAGACCCGGGATGTTATTCTCCTGCCTGTATCCTCCCACCAGCCTCTTACTCCCCATGGAAGAGCCAACTCAAACATCACCTCCTCTGCAGATCCACCCCTTCCCACACAAGCCTATGGGCACCCGCAGCGCCTTGCGTAGACTTTCAGTCACGTGTCTCGCAGTAACTGAACCTTCATTATCTGTTTACGTGTCTGTTTCGTCTGCTGACCTACAAGTTCCAGAGGGCGGTCACGGCCTGACGTTCCCGCACCCAGCACAGGGCTTGGCACACAGCAGACCTCAGCCGGTGCAGGGTGGAGGGAGAGAACGGTGATACAGAGCAGATAAAGGCTACCCAGCACACCATGGGTGTTCACTTGGTCTCGCATATCTCTTGCCCTTGGCACAGGTAACCAACCGTCCCTTGGCCAAACAGGTCCGACCAGGGCTGTACCATGAATTCCCCAACCCACTGGGGCCAGGGATGGTCGTGTATGGAACTGACTGGGACACTGGCTGGCCCAGCAGCGGCCATGGCACTTTGAAAACACAAAACCCTGCCCGATTCTGAGCTCTTGCTACTGCGTGTCAACACCAGCCAGGTGGCTACTTGTTCTGTCTGCAGAGCAGATAATATTTTAATTGTTTCTATCTTTATCACTTCAAGAAGTACAACATAAAGAAAAGTAAAAACAATCGAGGCTATGTTTAGCCCGTGTGTTTTCCCCCTTTGCTCAGGGAACAGAAGGCGAGTTGCTGGGTCAGGTCACCAAACAAAAGAAACAGGAATAGAAGCTAATTTTTAATGGCAAACCGCCCTGAGCGCTGGGCACGCTGTCACGTTGTACAGAAGGCCTCAGTAAGGCTCCAAGGGGAAGACGCCGGACGCCCCCGCCCCTCCATTCAACACCGTCTCTGCACAAATAACCGTAACTCTTTCAACAGCGACGATGGCCGTGGCCACGGGGAGTCCGCTGAGCTGGAGGACTTGGTGTGGTGGGAAGGCTGTGGACCTGGGTTCGAGCCCCAGCTCTGCAAGTGACTTCACCTCTCTGAGTCTCGGCTTCTTCATCTACAGAATGAGGAGACTGACTGTAACCTCTGCACAGAGCCACCCTGAGAACTGAACCACCACCTCGCACAGGGCCTGTGAGGATAAGACGGGCTCACGAGACAGCAGCGTGACCGTGACGACAAGACTGGAGGCGACTCAGGTGGTTGAGCCCCAGCCCTCCCGCTTGGGGTGTGTCTGGAATGGGGACTTGGGTGCTCTCAAAGAGGGGTTTCGGGAGCACCAGAGGGGTATCTGCTGGGGATGTTAAAATGCAGATTCCTAGGCCCAGTCCCTGCCATGATACACAGAATCTCTAGGGGCAGGAACCTGCCTTTTAATAGACTCCTCGGGTTATTCTCTTGTGAAGTGGTTGAGAACCACTGTTCGAGACTGCAGGCTGCACAGGGGCCTGGGTGTCTCTCAGACACGTCCATGGAGGCCCAGTCAGACCATCCAGCCACACCAGGAAGCTTCTGCAAGGTGGACCATGCTGGTCTCTAGAAGCCTGTGTTCAGAACATCACTGAACGCTGGCTTTGTTTGGGGCAACGACAGAAAGCAGAATTATGGAGAAGGATGACTTTGCCCTTAGAGTACGTTGAGGTCCCGTTTTCATAGGACGGGGGTGGGGTCCCCGAGTTGCACAGCGTGTTCTGGATAGAGAGCCAGTGGGAAAGGCCTGAGAGGCCGACCGTTCACATGACGGGACTAGTGGGAGGCCCCCCACCCCCACAAGACGCACCGTGGCCTGCGGCTTCTCAGGGAAGGTCCGAGCACCAAGCCCCCAGCGGACACGGTACGGGCCCAGGACAGTGCCCCCGGCTGCTTAAGTTCTCGGTGGCCCCGTGACTTGTAACCCTCAGGGGCAGCTCAGGTTTCTCCATCTCCCCGCTGGGCCAGTCTTCACAAGTTTGAGGTTTATACACGGGAGTGGGTGTGTGTGCAGGATACACACGCCCAGGGCTTTTTCTACAGAGGGTGAGAGCCAACCACGCAAACACACAAATCACACAAGCCATCTAGCTCCCTCACAGACGGACTTGACCAGATGACCCCCAAGGGATCTCCCCAAGCTGAGGGTCCCCAACTGAGCCTGAAGTTTCTGGGAGGCACAGAAGAAGTTGATGCCCGCACCTGGGGGACAGGAACTCAGATTCTCCCCCCTCCCGGCAACGCACACACACACTCACAGGCTTTGGTCTCCAGATCCCTTAACTAGGGAGGGCAGAGGCTGCTGGGTGCACGGATCTCCAAGCTCAGAGGAAGAAAACACCCAGAGGAACACAAATAGCATGTGACCTCAAATGTTCTTGTTTCCATTTCTGCCCTTAAACTTGGAGGGAAATTCCCAGGGCGCCCAGATTCTTAGTGGACTACAAGCCTTCTTATTATGTTCACAAGACAGCCTTGGATATCTTCATGCCGTGTTTGGAGGCCGCTCTATGGTGACATAACCACAACAGAATGTGGTTTCTAGAAGAGGTTAGACACCTGAAGCACAGACCGAAGATACGGAAGGTTCTTGCAGCCGCTCGGGCCAAGCGCGCTGGCCTCAGTCGGATTGGGGCTGGCTGACTCATTCTCGGATTTCACACCTGTCTGATTGTGCTGACACCAGCCTCCCTTCCCCTGCCCTGGGGGCTGGGGCTGTGTTAACTTGGCCTCCGGGCTGCAAGGACTCTCTGCCTGATCTAGGGCAGGAGAGAAGCTCATCAACCCTTTCAGTGGGAAACTCAGTGTCTTTTCTGGAGCCCGCTTTATTACATCAGTCTTATGAAAAGAGCACAGGTGGAATCACACACACATAGAGGACGATGGCATGAGCTAGCCCACAGCGGCACCGTGTGCTTTCAAATGAACTCAGGAGCCCCTGGCCTACGGGAGCACCTCTTTCCCTGAGTCACCAGGATGGAGACTCAACACAGAGCTGGGCCAGGAAGAAAAGGCTCCTGGGCTTTGCCTGCACAAGCCTCAGCCTCTGGCGATGCCCGCCTTCACCCACAATAAATCAGAGAATGTCCATGCATCTTAGGTTCAGGGACAACACAGGATGCCCAACACCTCAGCCCACGGCCGGAGAACAAGGGGCCAGGATGGCTGGAGACAAAGCTCCCCTGACCCCACCCAGGGAAGGCGGGCTGGAAGGGCACTGGGGAGACGTCTGACAGGCTGGTGGGTACAGGGGGTTCTTGGGGTCCTGCCGTCACCAGCCAGGTGAGGGTGGCCTGTGGCAGCGGCCACTGCTTGTAGGGGGCTCTTTCTCTTATAGAAAGAGGCCCAGTGGGGATCCCCAGGCAGTGAAGGGGTATAAACCCCTCCAGACTGGGCACTGGTAGCGTGGGCTGGTCTCCCATCTGTAGGCAGAAGCATGGGCTGGGGCCCTGTGACAGCCCTTCCTGCCTTGAATGGACCTCCTGCTGCGCCCCAACCTCCAGAAATCTGTAGGGAAAAGCTGGTATTCACATGGCGGGACGTCCCCTGGGCGATCCAGTGGTTGAGACTCTTGTGCTTCCCCTGCAGGGGTCATAGAGCTCCATTCCTGCTCAGGGAACCAAGATCCCACACATGCCGCACAGCGTGGGCCAAAGATGAAACAAAGAGAAAAAGATGAGGGCCACGAAAACTCCGAAGCAACAGAGCGGTCCGTTCCATCCATCACCTTCGGATTCCCACCCTGGCTGCATGTTTGCACAGGGCATGGGCCATGGGCAGCAGCCAGGGACTCAATTGCAAACCCACGTGTGCAGCAAAGCTGGGCACCGTGACACAGAGCAGGAAACTGGCCACTGCAAGAGCTTTTCAGGAAACTGTCAATATAGCCGCATTAATTGTTAATTAGCTAACCACCCCCCCCCACCCTCAGTGGGATCTTTGCTGAAGTTGAGGGAAAGCCTCAGTGCATAACCCAAGCACAGCTCTCATCCCGCAGGGCAGCAGACTGCTCCCCCACGTGACGGCTGGGGAGACCAACTCCAGGACAGGATGGCCTCGCGTCTTGCCTAGGGACACGCCACTCGCCAATTCAGCAGTCTGCAGTCCTGAGGCCGTGCTCCGGCGGCGGGGCCAGGCTACGTCCTAACAACTGTCTCTCCACGTGGAAGTGGCCTGGAGAGGCACCACACGGGTTGGGGTGGGGGGTGCCCACGGCCAGTCTGGCAGCTACTGTTCTCCGCCCTCTGGCACCTCTGGGGCTCCCTCGCCCGTGCCCACCACGTCAGGCCAGCCTGGGTGAGAAGGCAGCCAGGGAGGCTCCCTTTTCAACCATCAATGGGCATCAGGTGCCAACTACACTTTGTACCTACGTCCCATCCTGTACCTTGTATCAGAAACGTTGTCTGAAACCAGTAGGTGGTGAAAGGAAAGACTGAAAGCACGCCGCATGGACAAACCTTACACCGTTTTAGAGATGGGCAAACCCCACCAGTGACTACAGTCAATAAGAGTAGTCCTTAAAAGCTAAGTTCTAAAAAATCAGTCCTAGGCACTCTTTATGGACTTTTGTACTAGCCTATGTGGGCTAATAATCAGCTCTTATAGGAGGCCCTGGGTCCAAGAATGATGTGCAGTGTGGCTATCTCGGAGAGACTGAAAAAGCGGCAGAGACCAGAAATTCTGGCTTCGTTATCACTGCGGCTCATTTCATTTCAGTCTTGTGTTCGTTTGCTCTTGGAAACCTGAAACGCTTAACCTCCGAATGCTGGCTTTTTCCCCCGCTTGCTGCAATCACAGCCCACTTTCAGCAACAAATGGCGGGAAGGTGAAAAGACCAAAAGCTACCCGATCTCAAAGTGCAGTCTCTTCCTCCTGCATGGCTCAGCACAGCCGATTGGGGTACTCTGTAGAAACTAATACGGGGGTGCCCCCAGGAGCAAGCCTTCTGTGTACAGAGAAGACTTTAACAGCGAGTAATTAAACTTGGAAAGTAAGGGCTTATAATTAAAATGCTGACAAACCTGAACCACAGTGGTACAAGGAGGGCTGCTATAATATTTTTACAATTCCTTTTTATACATAATGTATGATCCTTCTGCTCAAGTTTCCTCTATGTTCTTTGCCTGTGAGATAATTTACATTAATAAATAATTTATTACCATAACTCCTAAAGTAATTATGGGTTTCCACCCAATTTTTTTTTTTTTCTTTTTTAAGCATCTGAATTGTTTTGTTCCCCATCCATGGACTTGTATTTACACGCCTTCTCCTAGTGGCCTTTCGGAAGTAACCGGGGCTGCACATGCTTGCTCACGTTGTTTGATTTCCTAGTCTCCAGCTCATCCGATGGCTGAGGAGAGAGCAGTGGGCAGAGTCCAGAGTCCTTGCAACATGGAACTCGTTCAATGGGGTGCAAGGAGCCGAGCCCAGGGTGGTGAATGGAGGCCCCTCTCATCTGCTTGTCCTGTTTCACCAAAAGAGATTTGACCCATCCACACATGACCCTGGGTCAGCGTGAAGAAGCATCTCCCAGGCCCAACAGTGGAGGAGCCACAGGGGAGGGAGCCACAGGCCGAGGATTCCCTGGCGACTGCCCCACCCCAGCCCGGCTCGGGGAGGTCTTCTCGGATGCAGCCAGGCCCCCGCGTGCACCCACGAGCAATCACAGCCACGAACGGGGCTGGCTCGCCTGTCGGGCCAGCTGACTGGTGGGCGGGCCACATCCCTGAAGCTGCCACCTGACCAAGGTTTCCTGTGTCAGGAACACAATTCCCTGGGCAGACACGGCTCTCCCCAGAGAAGCTGTTTGCAGAGGCAGTTCTGGTTCAGCCCAGGAGGCGTGCTGAGGATGGTCTGGGAGGTGAGGAGAGAAACCCAGAGGCACGCCATCACCTCTGCTATAGAAGGAGCCCTATGGTGCCCAGGCTAGCCAGGCACTCAGCCCTGGCAGGGCAGGCCAGCCGTGGCCTGGTCCCCTCCGCCCTGCTTCTCCCGTCCACAGTCACGCTGCTCTTGTCTCCCCACCCCCACGCTGGAAAAGGACAAAACTACTTCTTTGTATCAAGCTCCCAAACTTGAAGTGGGGGACGAGACCTGCGGGGAGGGCCCTGCAATCCAGCTCAGGATAACTAAGCATGAAGTATTTAAAAGCCAAAACGCAGTTGTGAGCGCTGATGATATTAGTAACACATTTTATCTCCATGCCAGCAAGGGCAGCTTCTCCAGAGGAAGCCAACGGGCCCTTCCCACCAAACACACTTGCCTGGGTTTTCTTATGAACACTCACGAAACCCTCCAGCTCATCCCGGTGTCCAGCGAGGACCCCTGCATGGGGGCTTGAGAGGGAAATGCCCTGAGTCCCAGGTCCACGCTGAGCCCAGCTCTCACGGGAGAATTCCACTAATCAGGGGCAGAACCGGAGTCTTCTGTCTCGGGAGACAGGCAGGGGGTTTGGTGATTATAATGCTGTGAGGCTTCATCTTTGGTGAGGGCCGCGCCCCGCTCCCCCCACCTACCGCCCCTGGGGGTCTTTGCTACGAAAACCAGACACGGAGAGATAAAGTCTCGCGGCTGCTGCTCGTGCGTGTCACAGGGCGCGGCCACGCAGTGAGTCCCGGGCTGAAGCCTCCACAAGCACACAGCCTGGGGAGGGCCTCGGACCCCTGACACCCACCGGAGCAAGTGCGGGGAAGGGACGGAGGTGGAGTGCGAGCCGGCGCCTCCTTAAATCCCACGGACCCCACGAGGTGCAGGATGCAGAGGGAGGCCCAGGAGGACAGCGCCGAGGGGCCCCTTCACACGGATCCAGGGGAAATCCACGCTCCCTGGCCTTGCTCCTCCACTAGACAGAAGCCCCCTCGAGGGCAGGGGCTGACTCGCTGGCACGGAGCAGGGACTCAATAAACACCAACCAGAATAAGGCACCCTGAACCGAACTAGCGCCGACTTTTCTAAAAGCCCTGGTAGCACACGCTGTCAGGTGGGTCAGGATCTCCCGAATCAAGGAAGGGCTTAGGACAACAGAAAGATGAAGAGATGGGAGAGAGAGAGAGAAGTCACAGAAGGGGCGGGGGGTGGGGGTGTGACTGCATGGACCCCATGGTCCTTCACTGCCTGGAAGGGCCCTGGCACCAGCTGGCAGAGCAGGAGGGCACAGACCTCGTGGAGGCGAAGAGCCCACGGACCAGGGAGCCCTTCCTGAGGGGCTGCCCTGCGCACCAGAGCCTCGAGGGGCAGCAGCCCAGTCGTTCTGTAGCCCCGGGGCCCCCAGGCAGAAGGCAGACTGCTGGGTTCGGCAGGCTCAGACGGACTCTGCTGGAACTCTGGGAAGAGACCTCCCCTGCTCGCCTCTGCTTTGCTCCCCGGGCCTGAGCACCTTCCCCACAAGGGTGACTCGCACCTGCACCACCCCCCACCCAACGCCCACAAAGGAAACCAAGGTAGTCCCGGGGGTGTGGAGGCCTCTCACAGGAGCAGGACTCTCAATCTAAGCTCAGCCTTCTTCTCCACCTGTCACGTACGGTGCTCACGCTGCGCCAAGCTCCTTCCAAGAATCTCGGAGACCTCATAGCAAGGTAGGTGTTGTCCCAACACCCATTTCACAGATAAGGAAACTGAGGCTTGGAAAAGGTAAACAGTTCACAGTGACTGTGTGAGGGCCATCACCACCATCATGAACCCTCGAGAACGCTAACTTATTGCGATGCACTTACAGCAAAGGCCAAGGAAGCCTGACGGTTAAGGTCTTGAAATAAAGACCAAGGGTTCCACCGTCTGGGTCACCAGTCCAGCCCAATTCTGAGCTCCCTGGGGCGGGGCAGCAGAGGGGTGGGTATGCCCAGGAGCCCCGCTCACTTCCTTTCCTGGACACGACAGAGGAAGACGGCCCAGCTACAGCCCAACTGTGGGTCTGGCCCAGGAAGAGGGTGAGGAGGCGGGCTTCTGGGCCATGAGGATGGGGTGCGGAGGGTTTGCTGAGAGCCGTTAACCACAACCAAGGTGTGCAGCCAAGCCTCCGGTGGGGACAGGCCTCAGAAGTGTGTCACACGGGTAAACCAAGGCCAGGTGAGCTCCCTGGTTCCATTTCCCCGGGGGGCAAGCACCAAGGAGGCCACCCAGGGCTCTCCCACACAGCTGCGGCTTGAGAGTGAGAAGCAAACAGTCATTCCCCCGCCCCGGGGTCCAGCTCTGCCCACTGAGGGGCCTTGGAGTGCCACCCCAGATGTGAGCGGAGCACCCCTGCCTGCCGCCTAGAGCAGCTGTGGAGTCCAGGGGGACCCTGCACCTCAGATGCCCGGCACAGCACCACGCTCACTGTGACACGTGATAAGGACCCCCCAGGACCACCCCCACCTTCCACCTATGGGAATTGAGCCTACAGAAGAAAACGCTGTGCCCAGAGGGAAAAGGGCCAAGACAAAAGGCCACGGACACTGAACGCAGTCCTGGGGAGGCAAACCTGAAACCCCAAAGAGGGGACCCGCCACGGAAGCCCGGCTTATAGAAACTCATCAGGAGCCATGTCCCGGAAGCGGGCAGGAGTCCAGGGGAGAGGGCGCAAGGAGAAGCAGCCCGATCACCGGGAGCAGAGAGGAATCAACAGTCAATACAGTCATCCTTTCGGCCCCCTTATGGAAAACGGTAATTAACGCTTGCGTGGGAACAGGGCACCACGGCAACCTTTCTGGAAAGCATATCAGAAACACAAAGCAAGAGCCTTAAAAATGAAAATGTGCCTGCCCCCCCGGCCTCTCTACTCCACTCCTGGGAACCACCCAAAGGAATAATCCGAAAGGCAGAGTGAGATTCAGACACTGAGTCACCATCAACAGAACAGTCCTACCCAACAACCGAGAAACGAGCTACCTCCTTAAAAGACAATACTATAGACTCATTATAATGCATGGGATGGGCAGCTTTCATGCTACAGGGAAATGATGGGTCATTATTAGTATGCAGAAAAAAAAAGCAAAAACAAGTTTTAATAAATAATTTTGTATAATCATACGTTCATCATGGACTTGGCTATGTAAAAACTGCAAATGACAGAAGTTACACCAAAGTATTAACAGTAGTTATAACTGGGTGCTGGGGCTGTGTGAGATTGTTATTTTGTACTTTACACTAATGGTACATTTTTCTGAATTAAAAAAAAAAAAAAGAAAGCAATGAACATGGTCACTTTAATGATCAGACACAAACTCAGTTTCACTGCTGGAAATAATGTCTGTAAACCACGCCCCAGTGCCCAGCCCCTCACTCAGCCCCCATAGCCCCTGCCCTGCTCCAGCACTGCTGAGACCGAGACAGTTCCAACAACACAGAAGAGAGTCCCCAAGGCCACTCCTTGTGCCTGCGTCCAGAAAGGGCTTCTAGCCTCTCCCCCTGGAGAACTCGGGCCCTGGGGGAAGGCGCTCGAGGAGGACTGTTCGCAGCCACCTGGTTACTCACCCATGATTCCACAAGAGAAAAGTGTCGGTCCTTGACTCATCTTCTTTGGCGTGTGCTGCAAACAACCAGAAAAGCTATCACTCTTCAAGTTATAAGAAGCACGTCTGCACATGACCCTGCACTGATTCCCTTGCTAAAGTCACAATTAAAGCGGGGGGGGGCATCGTGGAGTGGGGGGGGGGGGGGAAATGTCAGATCAGGGAAAGGAGGGGGAAAAAAAAAAAAACCACACAAGTACTAAAAGAGACATCTGCCCATAATTAGGTCTGGGCTCTTGTCCGGAGCCTTGGGTGAACTATGGAGTCCATCAAGTTAACGGGCTTTAAAAACACACAAGGGAGCCCTGTGACTCCTGACACTAAGGGACTCGTCCACGTGAGTGATGCGGAGTCAGGAGGGGCTGGAGAGCAGCCTCCCCACAGCTCGGGGCGGGGAGTAGGGCAGGCGACCGCTTCCTGTCCCCAGGGACAGGACAAGCCTCCAGGAAAGGGCAGAGGCCCACCTGCCACCCCCCAGCCCTCCCTCCTGGACGCAAGAAGAGCAGCTCCCCTGTCTCTGTGAAGAAGTTCGAGAGAGTGGCCCTGGCTCGGAAGCTGTTTCGCAGCCAGGAGGGGCCCCCCCACCCGTCAAGACACCCTCGAGAACTGAAACAGAAACTCGGGTTGTGTCTGGTCTCAACACACGGCGACGGCCTCTGAACTCCCTGGTGCCACATTTCTACAGGGGTTTCCCTGTCCCCTGTAAACACTGCACATCTCCCCTCTCACCCCACACCTCGCCTCACTGTGGTCACGGGGTGAAAGGCCAGGGTGAGGGGGCCCAGAATAACCCTGCATCCAGGCACTCGCTCCACAGTGCCGCAGTAACCTGAGCCTGGAACGTTCCGGGGCTTCGTGCGCTAGCCGAGACCCAGGTCAAGAGGCCGGTCTGACCTCCAATGAGGAGACCGTCCACGCCCGTCGGGGCCCCAGGAAGAAGGGCCTCTCTCTTCCCTTCCTTCACTCATCCACTCGCTCAACAAACATGTACCGGCGACGAGTCACATGCAGGCTTGTGCTGGGGTAGAGCACGCGACGGTGAAAGAAGCTCTCGGCTCTGGAGGGGTCAGCAGTCACAGGGGGCTCTCACTTCTGAGCGGAGCCCCAAAACAGGGACGCTCCTGGCTGTTGGTCCCAGGAGCAGGGGGCGGGGGTTGGGGGGACGCAGGCCCTGGCTCTTTTCAAGCCTGGACGGGGAGGGAGGGTGTGGCTGCCGAGAAACACCTGGCCCCCCCAGATAAGAGAGGAGCTGGCGTCTGGCAGGGGCTCCCCACCCCTGTCCTCAGCTTGCCTGAGCTGGGGACCTTTGCCCTTGGTCAGCAATGCGTTCACTGATCAGGTTATCAAGGGTCTGTCCTGACCAGCCCGGAGCACAGAGGTGAAGGACGCGGCCTCGGCCCCAAAGAAGCTCACGTTTTTCTAGAGGTCAGACAACCAGTCCAGACAGACAGCAGGACTGGAGGCAGCTGGGCCAGGCCATGGGCGCTGGGAGCTGAAGGTCAGGGCGGACTTCCTGCGGGAAACAGAGATGGTCCTGAAGGAACTTATGGAGTGGGGGGTGCAAAGGGAGGCTGGGCTGTCCTCCTCCAGTCCCCCACCTTGGATTGAAGACAATCCTTAGGTTTTCAGGATAGATATCCCTTCCAGGGTCCACCCAATCGACAGCCCTCCGGGGAAATACCTGGAAAAAGTTAAAGATGGGCTGCCTCTACCTCCCGCCCAGCTTACCCCAGAGTCACTGCGTAGAAAGCAGGTGTGACAGACATTCAGAGCCCTGACTCTGGGCAGCGCAGCCTGTGGAAGCCAGGCAGGCCCTGCGCCCAGGGAAGGTTCAGGAGAGAGAGAAGCTGGCCTGGCTGAGGCCACGGGCCTGGCCGGCCGAGGGGGATGGCCCCCGACACTGCAGGAGCCTTTATAGCACGGAGCCAACACCCACTGGAAACCACAGTCCCACCTCACCTCAGCATATCCCCATGAAGGGCAGGGATGGGGGCCCTGGCGCAGGCTGGAGGCCCACAGAAACCTGAAGCAGGGCAGGCCAGGGAGAGCTGAAGGGCACAAGGAGGCGGGAGCCGCATGTCACCACCCTGGCACACGCAGGGGCCACCAGGGGCCCAGGTTTATGGACGCGGAGGGAGGCACACTGCCCGCGGACCATCAGGGGTACGCTGCCCACCAACCGACCTCTCGCTCAGCAGGCATGTTTCAGGAAGAGGGGCACCTGGGTCCCCTCCCCCGGGAATGTGGCCCGCGAGCGGGCACCAGAGAGGCTGGGGTCTGGGCCCACAGAGAGGAGCCACTGGGTTAGCACGCAGGGCGCCCCTGGCCCTCGAAATTCATTCATTCAGTCATTCATTCACTCACCCAGCGAGGACCTGCTCGCCAGGCTGGGGGGGCACGCACTAGTGATACGACCGCTTCTGGCTCCCCACGCCGCCCAGCTCGAGCTCCACCATCGTCCACCAAGGGACCAGGTGAGCCCCTGACCTGGTCCTGGGCTCATCCTGCACCATCCGCCCTCCACACAGAACCAGGGGGCCCAGCCCCTGTGGCCACCCCGCTCACAACAACCTAGATAAAACCTGGCTGTGCCCCGCTCCTCGCCGCCCACCAGGCGCCCATGAGCCAAGGCCGCATCCACCCCGGCCTCACTCACGCTGCTCGGGGACGGTCCGGCTCGCTGCCGCCCGGGCCTTTGGCTCTGCGGCTGGTTCCTGTCACGTGGCCTCCCTGGCGGCCTTCCCCGGCTGAAATGCGCCCTGCCCACCCGCGCTCTTCTCCACGGGACCTTGCTAAAAGCTGCCCCCCCACCACCCCGTGCGCATCAGTTTGCTTTGTTTCTGGGCTCACACTCCACTCGCCCCTGAGATCGAGCCTCCCCGAGGCTGTGGTCCGGTCCACAGCATCTCCCCCCTGCAGCGGGCTCCCCGGGGCTTCTCTGCCGCCCCGCAACTGCAGCCGGCCGTCAGCCCGAGCCTGCCCTATCACGTGCCTGGCGAATGCAGGGCCGATGGAAACACTCTCCCTGGACGCAACCCACTGCCCTCCCAAATCACTGGCCTCCTGCCAAGTCGCAACCCAGCAGGGGAGGGGGACAGCATCAGCTAGATAAAGTCGGGGACAACCCCCCCACACACACAGCCTCTGACTCTGCGCCTGGGGTGCAGGGGGATCGGCCATCGTGCGCACGGGGAGCTGACAAGGGACACCTGCTCCGTGTCCCATCCTGGCACAACCCCCACCGCACTGAGTGTGAAATGGCACGGCAGGTGGCGTGCGCCCTTCTTTTGCTGACAGCACCCCAATTTTGCACTGGGGCTCCTCCCCTCCCCACTGGGCAGTGTCCTGGTGGGATGTCACCACCCCCCTACACCAGCCCCCTGCACTGCACAGGGTGGGCCTGGCTGACCGGACATGCCTGCTCCAGGGCTCTGGCCCCCCCGACCGAAGGGGTGCTGGGCCAGTCCACCTGGTGGGGAGCCCCCTACCCACCTCCACCATCCTCCCAGCAGGCCTGTCCCTGCCCTTTCCGGGGACTTGTCACCAGTTCTCCAGTTTCTCTCTCGATCACGCCAGTGGATTCTCTTCTGCTGTATCAGCGGGAGGTGGCCCCAGCTGCTTACATCCGAGGAACCCTGGCCAATTTCATGGGGGTCTTCAAGAAGGATAACGGGGGAAGTAGGCTCGGCCACTTGAAGGGATATCATGCAACCGCTCAAAGCGGTGTTTGGGCAGAGGTTTCCAGTACCACGAGGAAGCATACTTTGTCAGTGAAAGCTGTTTCACTAAAAAGATACAAGGAAACCAGCCGAAATATGTAGAGGGCAACGGTGTTTCCCTGCCCTCCCGTCCCACCTGAAAATGCAGCTCTCCCCTCTTTCTTTTCCTTCATCCTCATGTGATGCTCGTTTCAAACTGGTTTTGTGTGGAGACAAATCCCATCAAAGTAGCAGTAGAGAAATGTTGACTAACAGGACGCTGGCAACTTTAAGGTCAGAAAAGAGCTGAAAGTCATGAGCTAACTACTTCCCCCTGGGGCTTCTGCCTCCCGTTGGGGTAAAGAAAGAAAGAAAAATCAGGGCCCCCAACTCGCTTTTTGAACCCCGTCCACAAGGTTGGGCTGGCAGCGGGCAGGCCAGGACATCACATAACCCACCGCTTCCCAGGGGCCCGTGCATACGCCAACCGCTGGCCACGCTCCCTGGGCCCAGCACCAAGGATCCCCCTGGACTCCAGGTTGTCCAGGGCCGGCCTATCCCCACTGCTTTGTGCTGTTCTGCAGCCAGCCTCCCCGACCCCTCGAAGCCCTCTGCACCCGCTGTGCGAAGGCTGATGAGCCCACTGCTCTGTGGACAACGATGTGGTGAGGCCCGACTGGCCCCCCGGGGCAGGAGCGGGGGAAGCTCTCACCATCTGTGGTTCCACAAGACACTCAGGGTTCGCACATGAGTGTGCGCCCAGGGCCCTCGCCGTGTCCCCAGGACGACGAGCTCTGCTCCTGGGGCTGCTCCTGCTACCCCAAAGCCTCTGTTCCTGAGCACCCCGCCCTGACCAGGGCACAGCCTGGCGCCCGGGAGACTCCTTGCATCAGCAGAGAAGGCTTGGAATTACACCTTCCATAGGCAAGAAAGAAGTTGGAGACCAAACGGAGGTTCCAGGGGCCGTCTGTCTGAGAAGCCCTGACTTAAATAAGACTCAATTCAGGTCATCATTTAATGAGGAGCCAGCTTAGACAGAAAATGGCCGAGCTCCTCTCTGGGCATCACCACACGTCTTCGTGGCTTCCTTCTGCAGACTAGGGCAATGACGTCACTCTTCCTTCCGCTGATGCCGCCCTGGAGCGACGCGGATGGGCCCACGCTCATGCGTTGGGGGGATAACAAGGGCAGTGCTCCGGCCTCTGGAAGGGAACAGGGTGAAACCCTGGGCAGCGGAAAGCGGGAGACAGAGGCAGGTCAAGAAGAGAAGCTGAGAAGGGAGAGGCGCCCCCAGGGTGGAGGCTGATGGACGCAGGGTGGGCGCCCCGGCTTCCCAGGCTGCAGGTCAGCCATGGGGGTGAGGGGTGGTCTCTGCTGCCCAGGACGGTGGGGGTGCAGACTGGGACAGCCTCGGGCTCCGTGCACTTTGGGATTCCAGCCTGGGATCCTGGCTGGGGCCCCGTCAGGCCTGATGCTGACTCCAGGTGAGCAGGACAGGGGAAAAGCCTGGGTGCCTGGGGCAGCTGACATGGCCCCTGAACTCTCCTGCTGGGCAAGACCCTCGGAGTCCTCATCTGACAAGCGTGGAAGCAAGGACCTGCTCCAAAAACATTGAGTGTCTGTTGTGGCCGGAAATACCTCCAGGCTGAGGAAAGTGAGGTGGCCTGGAGCCCCCGCCTCCGGCCTCTATCCACCCCCCAACCCCACCACTCCCCGGCCCTGTCCTCCAGGGAGCAGGGCACCCCAAGCTCCCTCCGGTCTCCAGCCTCCAGAGAGAGGGGCTGGGAGGCTTGCCTGGGGAGGAGGGACCACGGGCCCTCGGCAGGAGCGTGGGCGGGCGGGAAGGAGCTCAGCGAACGTTGGCCCCAAGGTCAGATGTCTGGGCGGCCTTCCAGCGGCAGCAGCTAATGTTAGCACACTTGGAGGAAGGGCCACTCACGGGGGAAAGGAAGGCGACCGGGCAGAGTGGGGGAAAGGGGAACCGAGTCATTGCACTGCCCCCCACCCCCGGGGCGGGGGTAGGCGAGACCGGGGCTCTCAGTCCCTTTGCTGTTTTCTCACCTCCCTGGGGAGTAGGGCAGTCACGTTGTCACCAGTGTTTTAGTTTATAGAAAAAGGAGAACTAGGAAACCTCGTCGGGGACCCTCTAAGCAAGCAGGTCGGGGCCTGGCTACGGTGAGGTGCCCAAGCCTCTCCCCTCCCACCGTCTCCAAGCCCCCAGGGCACGTTCACCTGCAGCTTTTTTAGGCTCTGACCTCACTGCAGGGCCTCTCGCTTCCCTAATTCTGAAGCTGCCTGGGGGTGATTCACCATTCCTTTTTTTTTCTAAATCTGAAACCCCAACTTCTGGTATCTTCTTAGTCAGATGAGAAAACAAAAGAGGACAGCTTTTCCCTCTTTCCTGTCATTATCTTGATGGTATTTACCCGAGGATGATGCGACCCGTTTAGGAAGTTGAAGCTAACCCCCCACCACCACCATCTTCCTCTCACCCTGGCTGGCTGTGCAGAGCGGATTCTAATCAGTTGATCTCACGTTCTGGGGCTGTCATTACTTGGCTGGTCTTATCTGGGATGGGGGCGTTCTTTCTTTGGTTGTTTATGGCCCGTGCTTCTTCCCAAGGAAGTCCAGGCCGGTGGCAGCTCAGGAGACAGGCTGGGGGGTGGTGTGAAGGCCTTGGTGGTGGACGGGGCCTGCACCTGAAGCCTGCGTCCTGCTCGTCTGTGCCCCCCTGCCCCTGGGCCCCGTTTCCTGTTAGTCGGGGATGTGGAGGCAGGGCACCTTGGCGGGCCCCCCGCAGGCCCTGGCCCCTTTGCCTTCACTGTGCCTCCACCCCACCATGAGGGCAGAAACCGGCCAGGCCCATGACGTGCCCACAGGCTGACACAGGAGAGGCCCCTCTCCAAAAGCGACTGCCGGGCCCCCTTCAGTGGCTGTTTGCTCCCCTTGGCTCGTTGCTCCTTTTTCTTTTTCTGAGAAGTTTTTTTTTTCCTTCCCCGGCTGAGGCTGGGAGGCCGCCCTCCTCCTTGGCGGGGGCTCAGGCCCTGTCTCTTGGAAGAGCAGCCCAGCTGACCACAGGCCCATGGGCCCCGGAACCAGCTCCACAGCCAAGCCCAGGCCGGCCCACCTCCAGATGGCACCAAGTTCAGCGGCGATTGAAGCAACAACACAGCTGGAACCAGACTGGTGGGGGGAGGGAAGGGAGGAGGGGATGGGGGTCCCCGGGGGCCTCGAGGAGGCCTGCACCCTGAGAGCCGTCTCGTCTTGGTCAGAGCTACTCCACGTGAGGTGCTTTCATTTCGCCAGGAAAACACGCACCTGGAGCAGAAAACGGATCAACTCATACCTGCACCCCCTGAGCTAGGAAGCTGAGTACCAGAGAAGGGACTCAGCAAGGTCGCGTTGAGAACCTAGCTCCATGAACCCACATTCCCTCCCTCTGCCAAGGTCCCCTGAGCACCTACCACGGACTGTGCCCAGGGTCAGGCACTGGGGTGGTCAGCAAGGAGCCAAAGAGACAAAAGTCCCTGCCTGGCGAAGCTCGCATTCTGGGGCAGGAGTCAACTCAGGGAACAAGATCAAAACGTGAGGAAGGCTGGTGGTGCCCAGGAAGGGAAAAGACCAGGGAAAGGGCACAGAGGGCATGTGGGAAGGGAGGGGGGTAGTGGCCCAATAAAAGCAGGGAAGAAGGGAGGGAACCCTGCTCACGGGGGGGTGTTCTGGGCCATGGAGGAAGCGCACGGGCCCCGAGGCACGTAGGCCAGTGAGGCGTGTGCAGACTGAGGGGGGGGAAAGTGGCGGAGAGCACCCACTGGTCACGGGGGTCAGGGTACGCCAGCCCCCATCCATCCAAGTGAGGGTCTGGCATGTTGCTCAGCCTGAGTGGGGGATAGCTGGTGGAAGGCTCTGAGCGGAGGAGGACCGCTCTGACCTGCATCTCCTGCAGCTGCTGCTGCTGGAGAAGAGGCTGCAGGAGCCAGAAGCAGGGGCCAGTTCCCATGAGAGTCTGGGCAAGAGAGGACGCAGGCGGGACCAGAGGGGAAGCAGCGGGAATGATGGGAGCAAGTCCACAGAGAGACACGTTCAAAGCAAACTGGAAAAGGAAGGGATGACGGACAGACACCGGCTCATCCTGTGGAGTTCCTCCGGCCCACGGTTCCCAGTGAAGCCCTGCGGGGTGGACGCGGGTCTTGGTGACTTTCACAAGCTCCTGCAAGGACCTGAGACCCACCTGCCCACTCTCAGCATGGGTGCTGGGGAGGTATCGGGGGAGGAAGCCCACGAGAGGTGCTAACACGGGGTCTCACAGGGGGCTGTGAAGGTGCCAGGAGGGGTGCCCCCAAGCCCTGTCCACAGAAGCGGCAGAGAGTCCTGGGGACAGACCACCTGCAAAGCCCACCACCTCAAGAGTGTTCATGCCCGAGTAGGACTGCTTCCTGCTTCCTCAGCAAGGGGCAGCCCACCCGCTTCTAAGGAAGGAGGGCTGGAAGGACGACCAGAGGGCCGTTCCATTCCTGGTCTAACAAGGCCGGGCTCCCTGCCTCTCTGCTCCAGCTCATCAGCCCTCTTGGTCAGAGAAGAACCTTGTGCAGGGCCGCCAGCACTGGGCCCACCACCCGGGACCCCAACCACACCCTCCTTCTCCACCGGCTCCCGCTCCTGACATCTCTGAGATGGCAGCTCTTATTCCAACCGCCCTTTGGAGGCCGGGCCTTATCCTGGTGCCACCCCCCACCTTCTGGAAACCACCTACCTTACTGGGTGGAGGCCAGGAGGGATGTGGGTCTCGGCCTGGCAGGGGCGGCAGAGCCCCACTTGGTACTATTCACCGGGAGGGTCAGGGGGGTGGCCTCCCCTCACCACTCTCCAGAAGACTCCACCTGGGCCAGCTAAAAAGCCAGGCTCTGGGTGACAGCCCGCCGCCCCTGCAGCCACATCTCCCAGAGCTCTGCTCGCGGGCCCTCTAGACTCAGTCTGCTAAGCCTGCCTGTTCAGCTCACAGCCCCACCAGGACATCGGGCCTCCCAACGAGGCCACCAGGTCCTTACCGGCTCAGGGTTGAAGGTCCTGCAGGCCACGGGGTCGGCTCCCTGCTTGTCGAGGCTTTGACTCAGGATCATCACCATGGTAAGGGCCTCAGGCGCTGGGCACCAGCCCAGGGTGGGCACGAGCCATCTTCAGGTGGGCAGACAGGGGGGGCAGAGGTGACTTCCTGGGGTGTCTCCCGGGCGATGACGTCAGGAGAGGCTGCTCCCCATTGGGGTGGGGCTCCTCCAGGAAACAGCGGAGTGAGGTCAGCTCTCTGGAAAGATAAAAGAAAGGCAAAGGGACTCAGGACCGTGGAAGATGGGGGGCCCAAGAAACACAGCCCCTCCCCTCCAGGTGGGACCCTGCTGGGGAACGGAACTGCCTCACCACTGAACTGAGATGCTTTCTGGGGGTGGGGGTGCGTGGAGGGACATGAAGGCCAGAATCACCTTCCTGGGAGTCCCCATGCCAGCCCTGGAGCGTCCCTAAAGCCAACACCCTGGTGGGCACAGCAGCGTCTCTCAGCTCAGCTGTGGCACCTTTTTAAGACAGATCTCGGGGTCTGGCTGGTCACAGGCCTGCACCCCCAAAGTGTGCTCAAGCCCTGTGACCTCCTAGGCAGACCCGACCCTACAGACAGCCCGAGGTCAGCTGATGTTGAGTGCTCACCCAGCCCACAGTCGAAGCCCATGCCACTGGCCCTTGGGCAACCAGCAGTAACTCCTGTTTTCCACCCAGGTCTGAACAGAAGCTACTGGAAGACCTATGAGGGCACATGCTTCCTGTCCTTGGAAGCATCACATTTCCACAGTGACACATGGGCAGCAGAGGCGCCTCCATACCTGTCTCCTTCCTCAGAAAGAGCCAAAACACACCACATCCCTGGATGGGGGGCGGCGGAAGGCCTGCACACACACCTCTGAGCTCCCAGCAGTTCCGGACCCTCTCTCATCATCATTCTACACAGCCCAGAGTATCTCCCCAACCCAGTGTCATCTCCCACCAAGCAAACACCCAAAGGGTACAGCCTGCAGCCCACGTTGGGAGAATCACTCCTTACAAATTAATTCCTCTGATCCTATCTCCATCCCACCCCTCTGAAGGTTACACCTTCAGAGAAAGTCACAGAGATCCACGGAACCTGAAGATCACCATCAAAAAGTTAAAAAAAATAAATAAAAATCGTAAAATAAATACATAAAAAGCAGCTTCTAATCTGTAATTAAAAACAAACTGGTCAGCGCAGGAAAATGTTTTAGAATCTGCTGCTCTGTGTAAAAATTAATTGCACAGTGGTATTTACTTGCTGTCCAGATCATAAATCATATTTTCCTGTTTACTTCGATTAGACTTTACAGTGGGTGTTATTGAAATTGCTCAATTACAGGCCAGCTGGCAAGCATGGGAAAATTACCTTCTACTGTTCTTCGAAAACAAGGTTCATCCAAAGTGCAAAAGCAGGGCAGGGGAGGGGGGAAATCAATACATTTTCAAAGGGTTGACTGTTCAGGAGGGAAGCCCGGCGGGGTCCCCAGGTCACACCGGGACACCTGTTTCAAAGCCACATCCAACTAGAAGTGACACACGTTCTGACCAAGTATCATCTGGCCCAGCAAAGAATTTCAGATCACTTGTCCGAGTCTGGCCAGGAAGCCGAGCCAGAAATGCCCACCAGCCCCCAGGACACTTGGCTTGGGAGCAGGGGGGGGGCGGGGCATGTGTACAGGAGAGCACCCGGAGGGGTGCCCTGAACTCCCCCTTCAAAGGGACCCTTTGTGCAGCTCAGAGTCAGAGACCGGGCCTGATGGCGGCCAACTTCTCTCCGGGTGCAACATCAATTCAGCTCTGGGGCCGCCAACCATCACCCCAGGCCCAGGGTGACCCGCCCTCCCCAGGCCCTTCCTCCTAGCAAGGCAGGAGGGTTCACTGGTTATAAGCTCAAGTCCTGAGCCGAGCACACCTGAGCCGGAATCCCACCTCTTGAAATGTGCTGAGTGCTCTTTGCCAAGTTACTTCCTTTCTGAGCCTCGATTTCCTCTCGCCATAGAAGACTGCCACCAGATTGCCTCAGAAGACGGCTGCATCTTGAGAAAATACAAATTCAAGCCGTTTGCACGGTGAGAAGCCCTAGCTCATTTGAAGAACTGCTCGTTAAACAGTAGCCACAGCCACTAGTTTCATGGCGGAGCCTGTGAGTCCTGATCTTTTCTCAGCAATGGACACCCAACCATCTGTCCTCTCAAAAAAAATTTTTAAAGGCAGAATTTTAAAGCTAAAACTTTTCAAAGCTAATGTTCCATCTAGAGAGGACTGGCTATATTATGGTCGATCCCTGTGGTGAAAACAGTAAGAAAGATGCTGTGGAAGTCTTATCACCATGGAAACAAGCTATCCCATCTGATGTCGCCGCTGTGTACCAAGCACAAAGCTGGACAGAGGTGGTGGTGCAGGCGTCCCGGCTCTCGTGTCTCTGCTCCCAGCAGAGCCCTACAGAAGGCCAGAGCACACAGGGGGAGCAAGATCGGTGAATACCAGAGGACCACATATTCCTGGAAACTAGGGCAGTCAGTCGGAGAAGGCAATGGCAACCCACTCCAGCACTCTTGCCTGGAAAATCCCATAGACGGAGGAGCCTGGTGGGCTACAGCCCATGGGGTCACTAAGAGTCAGACACGACTGAGCGACTTCACTTTCACGCACTGGAGAAGGAAATGGCAACCCACTCCAGTGTTCTTGCCTGGAGAATCCCAGGGACAGGGGAGCCCGACGGGCTGCCATCTACAGGGTCGCACAGAGTCGGACACGACTGAAGCGACTTAGCAGCAGCAGCAGGGCAGTCAGTAAGCACGGCAGGCGCTGGAAGGAGAGAGGTCCTGCACAAGCCCTGTCCTCAGGAGCTGTGGAAAGACAGTGCTGGGAACACAGGCACCACAGCTCCCAGAGGCAGACAGGAGGAAGCGGGGGACCCAGGCTGAGTCCTAAACAGACACCTCTGCACAGGGGCCAGTGATGCACAGCACTGCTGGAAGAGGCCGGGAGTGGGGACAACCCAGACGGCCACCAGCAGGCAATTGGTAAGAGAAATCACAGGGCCACTGTGTAAACGAATAACACCCCGTCACCTGCACCGCGGTTTTAATGAGGTGATTCTAGTAGTGCCGACATGATACACTGTCCAAGATTCACTGTAAATGAAAACAGCAAGGGGAGAACAGTGTGGTCCCATAACCACGTGGTCCTGGAGTGGAAGAAGGCATACTTTGAGTGTACAGCCTTACACACACACATGCACGTGCTGTTTGTGTATTTCATCCAGTGCTTGTAAGCATATTAACACCTTTTTGATCAAAAAGAAAATAGGTAAGACTTCAAGAGGAAGGGAGGAGGCAACTGGGAAGAGGGAAGCATGAGCGAAGCCCGGCAGCCCGGCTTGCATGTGGTGGGGGCGGCCGTCAGCCCACTGGTGACAGGCACACAGGGTATGTGGAGAAGGGCAGCAGCGGGACAAGGGGCTGGAAAGACAAGAGTCACACCAGACCAAAGGCGCTGATGCCAGGCTCCATCTTACAGCCAGGGGAGGGTCCCCAAGGAGCTGGTGTTGATGGGGTTGATCAGTTGAAACGGTCATTTTGTTTGTTTTCTTTGCAACACCTAGCAGGGTGTCTTGACTACACCAAAAGCTTCACACGTTTCTGGAACCAGGCTGAATCGTAGCAACTTTTGAAATAATCTGGGCACATTCTCAGACCCTGTGAGGCAAATCCAGACCGGCAGAGCCTGGCACCATGTGGAATTCCCTGGGATTCCTTTGATCCGTGGCATGGGCCTGGCCAAGCTCACTGGGGAATGCCAATGCCCGTCCAGGGACTCAGAGCCCAGCCTGAGAACAGGGCCAGGGACTTCTCAGGCAGAAGCCAGGAACTTGACCTTTAAGGGACAACTATGTGCCCAGCTCTACCCGAGGTAAGAAGGAAGTACCCCGGAGTCCACAAGCGACAAGGGAAAGACCTGCTGAGCTCATCTGTGGGGCACAGATCCTACCCTGGCCTGTTCGGTCTTCTCTGAGCCCATTTTAAGAACGGCTTCTGACTGAGAATGGCTTCTATCTACTGAGCACCGACTGTGTACCAGGTGCTTTATATTCACTAGTTACACGACAGATGTAACTATTAACAGTTTACAGACAGATGAAGTAACCCACCAGGGTCTCAGGGGTGAGCTCCCGAGCCTGTGCTGCCCACCGGAGCCCACCTGCAGCAAAGCCCCACCTGACCTGCCTCTCCATCCCAAATGCATCCTTCAAAGCCCCATCGAGCAACTCCCATACAACCTAGCAAGCGCACTACTTGGCACGTAACTCAGAAAAATGCAAGCTTATGTTCACACAAAGCCCTGCACATGAATGCTCATAACAGATTTATTCATAACAGCCAAAACCAGGAAACAACCCAGATGTCCTTCAACGGGTGACTGGCTGAACAGACTGTGGGACAGACATGCTGTGGGATGCCCCTCGGCACTGGAGAGGGACGAACCTTTGATACCTACTTGGATGAATCTCCAGGGAATTATGCTGTGTGAACAATCCCAATCCCCCAGAGGTTAATTACCGCCCGACTCTTATTTATGTAACAGTCTTGAAATGACAAAGAGACAGAATGGAAGACTAGCTTTAGTTGCTGCTGGGGGTCTGGATGGGCGCTTGGGAAGGCAGGTGGGAGAGGGAGGAGGATGTGCTTACGAAACGGGCGGGGCCCTCGAGGTGATGAAAATGTTCTGCATCTCGACTACGTCTGTGTCGACTTCCTGTTTGCGATTTGCACTGTCGTTTTGCAACGTGTTAACTGCTGCGGGAAGCTGAGTGAATGATACACAGCATTTTCTACGATTTCTTAACAGCTACATGTGAATTTACAATGATCTCAAACTTTAAAAACAAACGTTTCCTTCCAGTTTTATTGATATAAATGGATACACGGCACTGTGTACGTTTCAGGTGTACAGCGTTACAGTCTGACCTACATACATCATGAAATGATGACCACAAGTTTGGTGAACACATCCATCATCTCGTAGAGACACAAAATGAAAGAAGCAAGAAAAAGCAATGTTTTCTTGTGTCAAAATTTTATTTCAAGACTTTGTTTTTTGATGTGGACCATTTTTTTAAGCCTTTATTGAATCTGCTGTAATATTGCTTCTGTTTTGGGGTATTTCGGCCATGAAGCACATGGGACCTTTGTTCCCCAACCAGGCATCAAATCCATAACCCCTGCATGGGAAGGCGAAGCCTCAACCACAGGACAACCACTGGTGTCACACTTTTAAATGGAAAAAGCCCACTCCATCGACGCATTCATCAAAACTCATAACACCAAACACCAAAGAGTGAATTACACTGCACAGATATATGAAAAAAAAATTTTTTTAAGGGGCCCACGTGGCTGCCACTGCCTGTACAGGACATGTGCAGGGTGGGGCAAGGACCCGTGCTAAGGGACTGGGCAAGCCTCGCCATCGCCCTGCAAGTCACCTGACTTCAGTTTCCTCATCTTTAAAACCAAAGTGAGAACACCTTTGCTCTGCCGGCTGCCGGGAGAATTAGGTTAAGCAAAGGCACATAACAGCGCAGCACAGAGAAGGCCCCAGACATCGGTGCCCACTGCCCAGGGCACCCACGATGGTCAACGGGCACCAAGTGACACTGCCCGGAGTCTACAAGAGGCCTCGACCCAGCCCATGGCAGCCTGGCTCCAGGTCCTCCTCTACCTACCCCTTCACAGCTGTGCTTCCAGCCTCCAGCTCCCAAGCACCAACGACAGGCTCACTCATTTCATCTAATTCCCATGAACAGCTGTTGCTGCTAACTGGATTCCCATTTTCCAGATGAGAAGACTAAGGCTCCGGGAAAATAAATCAAGCATTTGCCCAAGATCCTGCAGCCTAGAAGGGGTGATGGCGAGATGTGAATCCAGGCCTGCCTCCTCAGGACGCTTCACAGACAGGGGCTGACTTGGCTTTGTCACATGAGCCTTTCCTAACAAGCAGCTCTCTTGGTTTTGTTTTGCAACCTGCAATGTGCCTTCTGCAAGCCCCTGAACCCAGCTGTCTGATGTCACTGTGGTTGGAGACGCTCAGCTTCTGGGGAGTGGGAACCCTGCCCGGTGCACACCAAATTCCTTTATATACGCAAAAAGTTCTGTAAACTCTCAAATTCTATATAACTCTTCAGAAGATTACAGGAGTTTACCAAACGCTTCTGTAATGCATTTTGAAGAGCTACCCTTTGAAAAGAAACTGACCACACTGGAACTCGCCCAATTAAATGTTTCCTTCTTTTAATATCCTTATCCTGTGTTTACTGCTTGTGCAACTTAGTTTTATAGCAGGAGAATATCTCACCACCCCAAACACAGGACTCAGAGCAAAACCTAAACATGACCTTGGCCGCTGACAGTGATTTTCCTGATGGCCTGAGCAAGTCGTTCCTCTCACAGCCTCCATGTCCCTCCCCCTCCCGTTAACCAAAGGAAATGGGAGAGAAACAGCAGTTCTGCAAGGTCCTGGAGAAGGCTGCGTGCACTTCTCAGCTTCGGTGACTTCTCAGCTGCTGGTGTGACAGAAGCAATCTGTGGGCAGGCTCTGGAAGCTAATTTATGAAAGTTTGAGGAAGTGCATCTTTCAGGGGGCCATGCGGCCTTTTGCTAGATCCCGTGACAAACTCCTGGAAGGGTGGAGAGGAGAGACTGAATCCTGTGGTCACAGTCAGGGTCCACCTCTGCCAAGAGAAGGGAATTAAATCTGCCCGGGGAGGCCTTTTGCTTGCGGCTTGTGTAGCGAAGGCGTCTGAGTTTAAGGATAAAAACTTAAAAGCTGCCTAGGAACTTTTATCAAGAGCCCATACTTTCCCAGACCGAGCTGATACTGGAAAGAGTCTGCAGTTTCAATAAGAGGACATGCCCAGAGAATGTGTTTCCCAGACGCTGGTGGAACGCTTAAACTAACTCCCTTGGCCTAGGTTCCCAAGTCTTCAGGTCCTACTGAAAAATGACCGATCAAAGAGCGAGGCCTTCACCACCTGCAATGCGCTGACAGAAAAACAGAGACAGATGAGCCCTCTTACATCAATACTTGAACACCAAGGACACGCTTGACACCAAATATCACTGATTTAAGGCAACTCCACAGCAGAGCCAACAGACAGCAAAGAAATAACCTTTTATCCACCATCTTCCCAGGAGCTTCCTGGTCTGTGTTTGTGGAAATTAACAGGTGACATGGGATCTACCTTTAACAGAGCATGAATAAAATGTTAATCACTCAGTCGTGTCTGACTCTTTGCGACCCCGAGGACTACAGCCCATCAGGCTCCTCTGTAGGATTCTCCAGGCAAGAATGCTGGAGTGGGTTGCCATGCCCGCATCCAGGGAATCTTCCCGACCCAGGGAAGACCCATGTCTCCTGCATTGCAGGCAGAGTCTTTTACCGTCTGAGCCACCAGAGCAATCAGGCCCCCAGGCTTACCACGTCCTCAGAGCAGCCCTCCGAGCAGGCACTGCTGTTTTCCCATTTTACAGAAGGACAAGCTGAGGCCCAGGGTCACCCAGCTGTGAAGGGTGAAGCAAGGATTCAACCACGTCTGATGGATTCCAAAGTCTCTGTCTTAACCACCGAGGCTTCAACTCCAGGATCTGTTAACATTTATCATAATTATCCCACAAATATTTGCTCTCTCAAACGGACCAGATACCGAAGCACAGACGCTGGGTTTGCAAGACACCCCTTCTCTATACGCTCTTCCCAAGGTGCCCCAGGCCACACCTCAACCTTCTGGGCTTAACGATGGAACAGGCACTAGGGGTCCCACAGAGGCAGGGAGTGGGGAGGCAGGAAGGTGGGGGTGAGAGCATGCGGGCACTGCTTCGCCACCCCAAACGCAGGGAGGTGCAGCCACGCCGGGCGCCAGGGAGGAGGTGAAGGGCCTTCCAGGGAAGCCAGGGCGCCCCCAGGCCTGGGGCAGTGCTGCCGCTCCTCGCTACATCAGATTCTGAGTCCGTCAGCCCCCATCTCTCTGGGCTCCCACAGCCCACCCTGCCCTTCTCTCCAAGTCCATTTCCAGGGCGCTCTGGCGAGCTCTCCCCTCCAGGCGTGTCGTCCGGGTGTGGGCCTCCTCTGGCCTCAACAGAGAGGCTCTGACAGGAGGAACCTGATCCATGTCTGTTCGCAGAGTCAGTAACACGCTGGGGGACGAGCACTGGATGCAAGGTCCAGAATCACTCCAGGCTTAGTCCCGGGCGGGCTGTGGCACCTTGGACGCACATATGACTTTGCTAAGCTTTGTGATCTGTAAGAAGTCAGCCCCCTCAAGTGGGAAGTTAAGGAAGGAAAGGTCTGCACGGTGGGGGCCCTGAAGAGGGGTCTGGGGGACCGAGGTCCCCAGGTGAGCGCAGTTCAAGCACAGAGGGGGCCCTCCTCCAGCGCATGGGAACTGGCTACCAGGTCACAGAACAGGCTCACCTCACTGGGAGGTGCAGTAGCCGGATAATTGAATCCATGATTGAGTCTCATGGGGGCTCCCATTCACCTGTGGCAGGTGAGGAAACTCGGCTCAGAGAACCAGCCCGGCCTGGCTACACCACCCAGCCGACTCATGGCTGCCCGGGATTCTTGGAGGGCTGAGCTGTGAGAATAAAGCATCTGCTGTCCTTAGAGACAGCATGCTCACCCCATCTCTGATCCCTCATCCCAGAGTAAGGTGTGTCGTTGGGGGTGTTTTCTGTAGTAACTAGGGTGATTGCCATTCCTTGGGCTAGACCTCCAGGTAGTCAAAAGCCGCCAAAGGCCCAGTCTTGGGGGAAGGATGAGCGGCCACGCCACCCAGCGGTAGAGGGACCCACCCGGTGCCCTGCGCTGAGCAAAGCGGCCCAGGTTCCCTCATGAGGCTGTCTTGATGGAGGGCAAGCAAAACCCTTGCTTTGGTTCAATGAGCTGTTGAACCAAACTGGGACTCTGTTCTCTGGGACTTTACACAGTCACTCTCACAGTGCTAAAGGGATCTGCTGTTGTTATTTTTTTTTTGTTTGTTTGTTTTTGTTTTTTAAGCAAATAGCATTTCAAGAGGAAGGGGAGGAAGGACATTATTCAGGGACATGAAAGTGTTGAGACCCGGAGCCAAAACAAATCTGAACATGGGAACGAGACAGCCTGAGCTGCTTCTCGAAACTGAAGCCAGCTGCATGCATGACCTGTCAAGAGCTCATTCATCACGAGAAATAACTGACAGGCCAGTCTCCTATAAGCATTCCCGTGATCCTCGCTACCACTGGAGTCATTCTAACCCGCCAAACCCAAGAGAGAGAGAGAGAGAGAGAGAGAGAGAGAGAGAAAGCGCGCGAGCGAGTGAGCGAGCGCGTCCTATGGACTAGAGTCCGAGGAGCGAACTCAAAAGGAAAGGAAGGCTGGGCGGGGAGGCGGAGGGGGTGGAGGACCAGCACTTACTGAGGGAGCACAGACTAGACACCGCCTTCTCCTCCAGACCAGGGCGAGGCAGAGAGAGAACAGAGGACGGGGAGACAGAGCCGGGGCCCCAGAGATAAGCTACTGCATGTTAAGCCACTTAGCCTAAGACGACCATGACCTGTTCTTCGCTCAGACCTATTTACAAGCACAGTGAATGTAATAAAACCACAGTTAAGGAAACAAAAGAGAGGAGGGGTTAAAAAAAAGAAAGAAAAAAATGGAACAAGAACAGAGGAGCCCAAGCAGTGTGGCCTCTTCCTGAAGGCGGCAGGGCTCGGGAGCCGGGGCTCTGGCCCAGCCCCATTTGCCAACTCACTTCCCCCGCGTGGCCTTGGTTCCCTCGCCTGGAAGCCTGGGCCACACGGGCTCCGTGTCTGCTCAGTAAGCCCCAGCTGGGTGGTTCAGCCAGGTCCTGCGGCCTCTCTGAGCCTCAGTTTCCTCCCCTGCATCATGAAAACGGGAGCCCGGGGGAGTGGTGACTCAATCAGGGAAGCTGAAGGTGTGTTGTGAGCTGGGGGCAGGCAGGAAGGGCTGATGCCTGCCCTGCAGTCACGCTCTGGCGGCCAGGCCTTGGCCGGCCTTTCCCGTCCTGCTCAGACCCGACCTCCAGCGTTCAAGATCCCGGGAAACCCAGACAACAGCAAAGGCCGAATTCTCACTCGCTGCCGTCGCAAGCCTGAGCCGTGACCTTCTGTACAGCTGAGTGGGGAGCAGGAAGCCACCCCAATACTCCCTGAGGGGCCGGTGATGCCCGGGTTCTGGGGCTGGGGAGGGGGGTTGGCCCCACCCTTCCGGATCTATGGGTGCAAACCAGGGTGCTTGCACAAGCACAGTTTCCAAGCTTGGTCCTTAAGCACAGCGGGGGCACCTGGTGTCTTTCAGTGACATTAACAACGTTCGGGGATGAAGGAAGTTTCTTGGCAGGCCAGGAAGTTAAGTCACTCACCAGTTTTCACACCTTGGTCTCCTACCTTCTGCAAAGGAATATCCTCCCCCTCGGCAAAATATTTATAGATTTTTGGTGGGCCGGAGGACCCGTCCCCAGCCAGGCTGCAGGCACACCTCCGAGCCAGCGCAGCTCGGGCAGGGAGAGGCGGTCGTGACCTGCTCCAGCCACACCAGCCTTGCCCTCACAGAACCCCTGGCCGCCTAGCAGAGTGCACGGAGTCCCCCCACAGCAGCCGGCACTGGGGCCACAGCTGGGAGGCAGCCCCTCTCTATCTCAGGGGCCCCCGCGGTATCACAAGTGTCACCCCGGTACATGGGAGGTGACGCAACGGTAAAGGACTGCTAGGGACGTGAGAACCAGGCCTCCCATCTGCCGCTCGCTCGGGAGGTCACACCCTGACCTCCTCTTGCGGACCAGGGGCCTCACCCTCCTGAACCCACTAGTGTTACAGGGTCTAGTGCAGAAATGAATCAGCCCGGCTAACTGATCTACCCCGAGGCTTCCGGCCTCCCCTCTGCCCCTCGTGCTGCAGGTGCCACTGGGCGGCCAAGACGAAACTCTTCGGGGTCTGTCGTCACGACACGTGCCCTTGAACTTCGGGGCACCTCACAGTCAACATTCTCCAAGCCGTGCCTCTGGTGCCTCCCAGGGGGCTTCCAAAGGGTGGGCCCAACTCCACCTAGATGACGCTGACATCAGCGCGAGGCAGAGAGAGCCACTCTGTGAACAACGGCCACTTGTCCGCACAGGCAACACCAGACTCTCGAGGAGAAGGGCTGAGGTCTGAACTCACAGCAAAGCCCAGAGACTCGGTTCTGAATGATTTAGAATGGTTCAGGAGCAGAAGGCAAGGAGCAGCTGCTCAGGGTCTTCGCTCCTGCTTCACCTTCCGGCAGGGCGTGGGGCAGGGGAAGGGAGGGGCGCCTCATTTGCAAACCCATCTCCACTTCCTCTAAGCACCAGGGTGGATGTGACAACCAGCCTCCCGAGCACAGCCCTCCAGGGGGTTAAAGAGTAAACAACAGGGCCAACCCAATTCCAGAAGCCCTGCTGAACTCTTGCAGGGCCTCCAGGGTATCCGGACAGCTCGAAGGGCGACTCCGAGAGCCCCGAAAGACTTAACCCAACCTCGGAAGGTGAGGAGACCAGCTCCTTTGTCAGCAACGGCTCGGGCCCCGGAAGAAACACAGGTTCGTTCCACATTTGTCCACGACATGCCCCAATATTCCTGAAAACCCGCAGACGTGCCGGCGGCTGCTGTCATCGTCACGTTACTGTCATCGTCCCCCATCGGGGCCAGAGGAACCAGGTCGTGGTGCAGGCTTGTCCGACCCTCAGGAAGTGCATTTCACTAAGTCAGCAGCTAAGCTCTACAGCCAGGCATTGGAGCACCTCCCAAACCCACCAGCTGGCAGGCTGGCCTTCGCCCCACGTAGAAGGGGCCTCGCCCTGCTCAGGAGCCTCCTCTGGAGGAGATGCCAAGCAGCCAAGAGCAGGAAGGGGCAATGCACACCTCCTTGGCCAAGAGGAAGCCCCGAGGAGGTGAGTGTAAATTATCAATGTGCTCAGAGTTATAAATAACAATAATAAAGCTTTTTTTAAAAAAAGAAGAAGTTGTCAGACTGATTAAGAGGACAAGATGAGACTGGATGAAATTTAACAGGTCCTTGGACAGAGGTCAGCGTTTGACACCAAAACCAAGCTTCAGGTGTGCTGGGTGAACGGTTAACAGCAGGTCGTCTTCCCGGGAAGCCGGCTGGGATGGGGCTGTGCTCACTCACTCTACAAGCCCTTGTCCAGTGGCTGCTTGGTGTCCGCAGGCGTTGAAGACAAAAACGCATGTAAGCCACAGGCCCTCCGTCCAGAGAAGTAAATATTAACTGATGCATGAGTGAAATAGAAAGTAAAATGCACTAAGAGACGGAGTACATTTTAAAAGACAAATGACATGATAACATACCTGGGTGCATTCAAACCTCGGCATCACCATCTTTACGGGGTGTATGCAAAGCCGTGCTGGGGTCTCCCCCCTCTCACCCCTAAGACATGATAACATAACTGGGCCTTCCAGAGCACAAACCTGGGCATCACCACCTTTATGGGGTGCATGCAAAGCCGTGCTGGAGTCTCCCGCCTCACCCTTCGGGAGGGGTTTTCTTCCTGAGCAGATTCTCGTTCACATCAGTTATTAATAAACCAACAGAACACTCGCTTGAGCCATGACGCTCATGAAGCTCAAAGCCCACAGCATGCCCAAATGTGGCATTCACGCCCACCAGGCCCCAGTAGCCAAGGCTGGCAAAGTCACTCTGTGGGACCCAGGTCTGGCCACACCCAGGAGTCAGTGGTACTCACAAGCCCACAGTGGGTCCCACTTCTCAGAGGGGTCAGATATGGGAGGCACCAACAGAATAAAACAGTTTCTCCCCCAAACTTTCAGCCCAACCCAATTTAAAAGTCACCTGCCTCCCACAAAGCAGAACAAAAGCAAAAACATAACTTGGGGAAACATGGTCTGTGCCATGCTACCGTCAACCAGGCGGCCTTCCCCTTTGAGCCTCAGATGGCAAATTAATCTGCCCTACAGATTAGTCCTGCTCGGGTGCAAAAAAATATGCATCTTCACCATAGACAAGACGGAAAGCAACTTAACTGCCTAACAGTAACAACAGGATAAACAGCTGCCCAGACATCCATGCAAGGGACAATATGCAGCTTTTCAAAAGACTTGATAGGTACCAAGAGGAAACCATTTTCCAGTCCAGTGCTAAAAGAAAAAGCAAAGACAGTGGACACAGCAAGCTCCTATTTGGGTAAAACTCAATAAATGTAATCATAATATAGAAGGGTGAAAAAAAACCAATATGAGGGATCTTTGGGAGAAGAAGAGGGTGGCTGAGAACAGAGTGGAGAGGAGGCTCTTCAAGGAATACCATTTTGCATGTTTTGAACTTTGAAGGTGTGTCCTATGCAAAAAAACATAAATGTTTAAAATCAAAAGTCTGTATATATTTATATATGCTTGCACATCCATGGAATATCTCTGGGAGATTAAACAAGAAGGCAAAAAGAACTCTTCCAGAGAGAGGAGAGGCAGAGTGGGGAGACAGGCAGGGAGGCAGGGAGGGCTCCTTTCCAGAGCTGAGTCTGACCAAGTGTATATATTGTCTGTTCTTAAAAATCACACGCTGGGCTCTCTGGTTGCTCGCCTCTTAGCCTTGTCCACCTCCAGCTGAGCTCACGACCCTCGGCTCTTAAAACGCAGTTCAGGTGTTTCCCCCTCCAGGAAGGCCTTGCCCACCCCACACATGGAGGATCAAAGGAGCATGAAATGAACGGGCAGCGTGTCCATCTCCCCCACAGGCTGTGAACCTCGGGAGGGTGAGAACCCACCACGGTCCTGAGTCGCAGCACCTCGCACGGACAGCTGCTCAGGGAAATGTTTGCTGAACCCCAAAACCACATTCACTCCATTAAATTGGGTCTCGACTTTCCTGATGCCAAAAGCTATTGAAACCTCTCTTGTTTGTAGGGTTTCTCCACAGCTATCAAAACTGGGCTGTTGGCACTAATTCAAAGCATTGCACGAATGCTCTCCTGGTCCATGGAGAGGCTGGGCTCAAAGCTGTCTAGGTTCCACGGCAGCAGAGCAGGAGCAGAGCATGTGGTCGGAACAAAATCTCTCTCTCTGATACCACTCACCTCCTGGAAACTTGCAAATACCCATCAGGAGGCTCCCTGGGCAGGCCGGCAGGTTGGCAGGCAGCCCTTCACACACCCAATCCCAGGAAAACCTCAGCCCAGGGTCCTTCCCTGTGTTTCCCGCCCCCCCAAGTTCAGCTTTTAGGAGAAAGCACCTGACTACACTCAGGGCTGGCGGGGAGGCAGCACCCCCAAATGCTGGCGTCCCCTGAGAAGCTGGAGGCCTGAAGGCCAGCAGCCAGCACAGTAAGCAAAGAGGGCCAAGGGGCAGGACCGCCGGGGAGAGGGGAGAAGTCAGATGCGCACGTGACGCTGTGCTCCTGAACAAAGGGCAGCTTCTGAGGGGCTCTGATTCAACAGGCAGGTCCTACACACACTCTGCCTCCTCCTCCTGGTACAGGGGCCGCGCCCCCCGTCCCACACTGCCCAGGCTGGCCGTGCCAGGGTCTGAGAGAGGAAAGTGGAGGGACCCAGCCAAGCCCTCACACACCACCCGTTGCTCACAGAGGTATACCGCAAGGCACACCTTGGAAGAAGCCACAACAAACCTGTACCGTGTACTGAAAAGCGGAGACATCCCTTTGCTGGCAAAGATCCGTATAGTCAAAGCTACGTTTTTTCCAGGAGTCATGTATGGTTGTGAGCGTTGGACCATAAAGAAGGCTAAGCACCGAAGAACTGATGCTTTCCAACTGTGGTGCTAGAGAAGACTTCTAAAAGTCCCGTGGACTGCAAGATCAAACCAGTCAATCCTAAAGGAAATAAATCCTGAATATTCATTGGAAGAACTGATGATGAAGCTGAAGCTCCAATACTCTGGCCAACTGATGCCAAGAGCTGACTCATTGGAAAAGCCCCTGATGCTGGGAAAGACTGAAGGCAGGAGGAGAAGGGGACGACAGAGGATGAGATGGTTGGATGGCATTACTGACTCAATGGACACGAGTTTGAGCAGGCTCCGGGAGATGGTGAAGGACAGGAAAGCTTGGCATGCTGCAGTCCACAGGTTCGCAAAGAGTCGGACAAGACTTAGCAACTGAACAACAGCAACAACACTGAGTGCCAGAAGACACATGTTGCAGGGCAGGAGCGAGCTGCAGCCCCAGACAGGAAGGTCCAGGTCTGGGCAGGTGCCCTAGAGGTGGCAGGAGTGTCGGGCTTCATGCAGACAGGGCGAGGCCCTGTCCAGAAGCAGCCAACTGCTGACGCACCCAGGATGCCAGGAGCTGGGGGCAGGTGAGGCCCTTCCCGCTTCAGCAGAAGGAGCCCCATGCTGCCCAAATGGTCATGTGTCCAGCTGATGCCTGCAGCTCTCCTAAGCCTCTGGAGGGTGGGGGCTCTGCCATTCAGGGGCGGCCTCAGTCGCACTGGCCTCCCCACCCCTTGCCTGGCTCCACCTCTCCAGCTCTCGGCAGGTGGGAACACCAGGCCAGCAGCTGAAGCACGAGGGGCACCCACCGAGCAGGGCCAGAGCATCCTGAATGGGCATCCCACGCTACCCCCTTCCATAAAACGGCAGCAGGAAGGTACCCAGGGTGAAACAGCTACTCTGCTCTCCCGGCGTGCCAGCAGCCCGGCTCCAACCCACGCGGCTAGCTCAGCCGCCCACAGACAATACAGCAATTGTCTTCGCTCCTAGGGGAGGGGGAGCGGCCACGTCCTGCCCCACGTGAGAATGTCACGACCGTCCCGGACTCCCGAGTCACAAATATGTGATCAGGGCACGTGCCGAGCACGCGCTCACCACGTGTCTGCGTGCCTATGAAAGCACAAAAGCAAAAGGGCCCGTGTGCTTCAGCTGCTGGGACTGGGTCCGGGGACAGCAGAGGACAGGGTAACGAGAAGTGAGTCCCAGACACAGCACAGAGACGCTTCATACAAAACCATGACTGCTTTACTGTCCCCCCAGTTTTTGAAGGGAAGTGGGGGCGGGGAGGTGGGGGAAGTGGACAGTTCTTTACAAAACAAAACTGCACGGAAAACTGCAAAGTGAGGCAAGACTGGTGACTGCCATCGCGTCCAGCTGCTCCATCCGAGGCTAAAGACGGACTGCAGACAGGCAGTGATTTCAGATTCACACGGGAAAACTGAAAACCAAAAATGAGGTGAAATTCATCTTCACAGGCAGGCAGCCGCCACTGACAACAACACTGATTTCATGACACCTGAGTCAGAGGGCGCCTCGGCCTCAAGACATACCTGGAAAGTTGTGGGAAGCAGGTGGAGAGCACGCGCATTGTGAGGGGAACAAGCTGCCCATGAGGAGGCAGTTTACCCAGCATCTCCGTGCAGATGTTAACTCAGCCCAAGCGCAGCCTTTCCTTGATGAGACAGGGTAAAATAAACCTACCTGGGTAAACCAAAATTCAAAAGATCCCATGTACCATAACTAGCTAAGACCTGGCCACCAAATCAATAAATATTAAAAAAAAAAAAAAAAAAAGATGCAAAGCTTTGTGTGTACGTCAAAGAACAGCAAAGTAAAAAGGGGATCCGAATCGCAAGCAGGGCAGGCATCAGAGTCACTGGCTGGGAACCACACCCTTGCTGGGGTGAACGCTGGAGCCTCTTTCAACAACGTGGTTACCAGTGCAGTGGTTCTCAAAGTCGTGGTCCCGGGACAAGCAGCAAGTTGCTTTACCTGGGAACTTGTTAGAAATGCCAAGTTTCACTCCTTACCCCACCCAGAGTGAATCAAAGACTTTCTGAGCAGAGGCCAGCAATCAGGGCTTTAACAAGCCCTCCAGGTGAGTCTGATGCTCCTTCAAAGTTTGAAAACCAACATTCTACTTGATTTGGTCCTTAGAACCCGGATACTTGGGAGGGGAGGACAATTCTGCAGATGAAAAAAAAGGGGTCCATAAAAGTTGTTGTGCAGTCCCCAAGTCATGTCTGAGTCTGACTCCAAACACTGCAGCACGCCAGGCCTCCCTGTCCTCCACTATCTCCCGGCGTGCGTGCCAGGTCGCTTCGGTCATGTCAGACTCCTGGTGACCCTATGGTCTGTAGCCTGCCAGGCTCCTCCACCCTTCAGATTCTCCAGGCAAGAATACTGGAGTGGGTTGCCATGCCCTCCTCCAGGGGATCTTCCTGACCCAGGGATTGAACCCGCGTCTCTTAGGTCTCCTGCATTGGGGGTAGATTCTTTACCACTAGCATCACTTGGGAAGTTCACTATCTCTCAGAGTTTACTCAAACTCACGTCCATTAAGTCGAGATGCCATCCAACCATCTCATCCTCTCTCGTCCCTTTCTCCTCCTGCCTTCAGTCTTTCCCAGCATCAGGGTCTTTTCCAATGAGGTAGCTCATCAAGAGGCCAAAGTATCGGAGCTTCAGCATCAGTCCTTGCAATGAATATTCAGGGTTGATTTCCTTTAGGATGGACTGGTTTGAGTCTCATGCAAATGTCCATGAGGTCAGAAAGGGGTGGAAGGTCTAGGTCCCACCACCAGCACTTCATCTGGGCCAGGACCTGGGGACTTAGATAAAGATGACCCAGTGCTTGTCCTTAAGAAGCTCCTAGCAGCCCCTAGAATGCTCTCAAGAACACCAGTGGGGGCAGGGCCTTTGGGGTCCTTCTCAGGAGTCTCGGCCCTGGGGGGTCAGGGGTTGGACAAAGCCCACAGGCATGGAATGGACTGGCTGGGAGGGGAGGAGGAGACAGATGGGGAGGCAGAATATTTGCCACAACAGGAGGAAAAAAAATGGGGTTGAAGAAAAAACAGTAAATGAAAGGAGTGACTGATACTAAATACCTGGAGGAATACAAGAAGAAAAATTCAATTCCTAGGGGAAAAAAAAAATAGAAATTGCCAATTGGAGGCTCTTCGCTTCCACTTGGTTCATTGAGTCTCTGTCGAAAAGAATAAGCTAAGAGACTCTTAGAAGCGTGTTCTCATTTACCCTGAGAAATTTCTTCTCTCTCGACCACCAGCAGAAGTTATCTACTTGATACATGGCAGCTAGACTGGCTGTCAAGATAATTTAGAGATTAAATCTTTGTTTAAAAAAAGAAAATCCTGCATCATCTATTAAAATCATGGGAGCACTTTTGAACTAAGAAGATTAAACTAGGTGAAGCAACTGAGTGTGACTCTAGGGGGTTTGGAGGGGGACAGAAACGATCTGCAGGGCAACCAGAGGGAACCCCAGGCTGGAGACTGGCTTCCAAGAGTCAAGGGTCATTTTTCATGGAGCTGACTGGGGGTCGTGCGGGCAGTTTCAATGGGAGCAGCCAGAGGGAAGCCTCACGGAGATGAACAGAGTAGTTTCCCGGCTCATCTCTGTCGGTTTCCTTGCAGGTGGCACAAGCAGCCAGGTAACGGAGGGAATGACTGTGCACTTGGGCATTTCCACCACTGTGTACCTTGAACCATACAATCCGGGGGACCAGAAAACCTAAATCTGCCTTCTGAACGGCATGTCCACTCCAGCGATCTCAAACACTGTCCAGAGCCAAGCAGGGAACAGAAACAGGTGAAGCCTGATGGGGAGGAACTGTGATGCTGAGCAGGGAGCCCCCGGGAGGCTGGATGGCTGGCTACCCTTGCGCGGCTGTGGGCGGGAGAAAGAGGACCCAGGATAATACTATATTAAAGGTCTTCTGATGTGTCGGAAAAAGTTGACCATCTAGACTTCTTTGTACAATCTTGGTTTTTAAATGTTGTCAAGAAATGCAGAAGTGCCTAGAGCACCCTGGGGGCCAAACAAACTTTGCCAGGGGACCACATCTGGCCCCCAGAACATGGGCGCACAGTCTCTGTTCTAAAGGACGCTTACTCAAGCTCTGAAGTCATTCAGATAACTGCACTTCATCTCGGTTTGAAAAGCCCGGTGGCTTCGCCCTGAGCACCCCACAGTCACGCATATCCATCTGTATCACTCCTGGCTGGTTCTGAGTTAGAGGAAGCCCTAAAAAGGACTAGAAAGCACAGACTGTCTGAAATTCAGAGCACACCAGGGCAGCACCATGATGCTTGCAATCCCTAATGGCAGAGGCCTGCCTTCCCACCCACACGATCAGAGAGGTGCGTGAGCTGCAGCCTTACTGGGAGCAGAAGAAGGCCGGGGTCTGCCCCACCGTCACCCGGAGGGCTCCCTTCCAGCCTCTCCCACAGTGGGGTATTAGGGAAGGGGTGCTTCCCCGGCAAGTTCTTTAAACAAATCCAAGTAAACCCAGCAGACAGAAGAGATGGTTCTGGAGCGCCGATGCCGCCACGTGGCTGGCTTCTTCGATCACGACTCCCGCACAGAACACAGGATCCTGTTTTGATGACCTCTATGCAAGATACAGAAATGAGACGGGGGTTTCCTGCCTCTGATTTCAAAACAGCCTGGGACAAATGAAGCCTTCTTGTACCACAACCACACATTCAGAGGGACAGCTCCTTCAAGCAGGCTTTCTTAAATGTCAACCCACAGAGCAACCTACTCCTCTTCCCGCAGGCCATGATAAGACAGTGGTGGTGGCGGGGGTCACAGGGGTGCTGTCCAGAGAAGAAAGAGACTCCTCTTGCAGATGGTGGCATGGTCGCCAATGGGGGATGGCACCGGGTGTGAAGGAGAAATGGGCTTTGGAACAGGAGAACTGGGGTCTGGCCTGTGAGGATGGGCCTGCGCTTGGATATGCCCGCAGCTCAGTCCCCTCCTGTGGAGTGGGGCTCATTGGCCAACAGCCAACTGCCTGGGTGACCATCAGACAAAAGACAGGCACAGGGCCAGCACGCAGCAGGTGCTCACCCAGCACCAGCTCCCTAAGTAACGAGCCACTTCCACGGTGAAGGTGCTGTACCAGGATTCCTGGGGGACACATATACTGCCCCTTTCTGGGTGGTGAGACCAGCGGTGAGCAACCCTGGGCATGGCCCAATCTGCCAATGCTCTCAGGCCCCCACCAGCCTTAGAGGGCAGGCCCTGGAGACCATCCTCAGTGGCTGGCTAGAGGCAAGCCGAGTGTCAGAGGAGGGTACGCAACCAAGCCTGGGCTTCCAGGGCTCTTGCTGCGTGTCCTCTTAACCCCAACTTCCTCCTCACCAAGCACTTCTTTCATGCAACTCTTCTGTGGCTAAATTCACCAGGCTTATCTGGTTTCCTCCCTTTTGCACTCTTGCCCAAAGCCCGTGAAGCTCCTCCTGATATCTTAGGCTTGCATTTTGGAGATGTTTTCATCCTGACGCAAAGGGAGTAGGCACTAAGCTGGGTGACACGAGCAGACTGGACTCATGGAAACCCAACGTGGACAGGCCCAGCCGTTCCCAAGGGCACCAGTGGACCGGACCCCTGGCAAAATGCAGCATCTCGTGAAAGCAGTGAACCCCAGACCGGGACAGCTCAGCGGAGAACAACCCCGTGGCGTCTCTCCGCCTTCAGAGTCCACCAGCGTCTAGCAACGCGGGGAGGCGGTTCCAGCAGCAATGCATTCACAGTCGGGCCCCACGCACAGAGCTCACATCCACGCTCCCCACATTTGCTGTCCCACCCCGGAAGGACTCTACCCTTAACTAGCTTCCAAAGGGACTGGGAGTCAGCAAATGTGGGAACCAAGCAAGACGAGAGTTACAGTTCAGCCCAGTTTGCAGCTAGTCAACAGCGCTGCAGCTGACAGCACTGTAATGAGAAAGCCACGTGATGCTGGCTAGTGGCAGGGCCTGGAACGTCTCTTCCTTCCTCATGCTACACAGAGGCCACCATTCTAAATGAACAGACTAGTTCCTCATCTGTTGCCCATGGAAAACATGGCCATTCTATCAAAACAAAAATGTGCCCAGCCCAGGAGGAACAGTGATAACAACCCATTGGGTCCAGGTGGTCTGGAGCGGAGTGTGATTGGAGCACAGGCAAGGGAGGATTTCTGTGGACTTGCACACAGCCCAGCATGTGTGTACACCTGCATGTGCACACACACACACCAGCGGGGGGCACAGCAGAGCTGATGTAGCCACCAGCCCAGGTGAGCCAGGAGCCAGGGGTAGAGGAGCTGGGGTCACAGGCTGGAGCGGCAGGGCTGAGGGGGTCCTTGTGTAGCCACTGGTCACTTGGAGTTGGGCACTGTGGTCTGCACGGTAAGGGGCTTGCCCACAGTCACAGAGAAGGAAGGTCTGGGGGCAGCTTCTCCATTCCAGGCCGAGGACCCCCTCTGTCGCATCACCCATTTCTCCATCACCTCCGAGTCAATGAACTCACTCTCCACCCTGTGTCTTAGGGCCAGGGAAGCCTGTGTCCCTTCTTTCCCTGGAGTGCCTCCTCCATACTTCCGGTTCCCTCACACACTGGGAGACAGTCTGGGCTTCCCAGGTGGCTCAGGAGTAAAGAATCCACCTCCCAACACAGGAGACGCGGGAGACTCAGGTTCGATCCCTGGGTCGGGAAGATGCCCTGGAGAAGGAAATGGCAACCCCACTCCAGTATTCTTGCCTGGAGAATCCCATGGACAGAGGAGCCTGGCAGGATACAGTCCATGGGGTTGCAAGACTCAGACACAATTTAACACACGCACGAGAGACTAGGCCTAGCGCACTTCTGCCCCCAGAATGTTCTGTGCCGCTGGGCTAAGTTTTATATCTGCGCCTTCCAACATGACAGTGAGGAACCGCACTGAGCACTGATGAGTGGTTACTGCAGGTGAAGAACTGATTTCTTAACGCCACTGTTTTAAATTTAAACAATCATAATTGTGTCAGTTATCCCTCAATAAAGCTGGAAAAAACTTTAAGCGGCTACCCGTGGCTAGCGGCTACCACGCTGAACGGCACAGGTTTGGTATACAGACCCATCCGTACAGGGAGTGGGTCAGCGCGTTGTTTTTTTTTTTTTTTTTTTTTCTGTAATAGGCCGGACAGTAAACGTCTTGAGCTCTGCAGACCATACGGTCTACCCCACCGCCTCCCATGACCTCACCTGGTCTCTCCACAGATCCACCCAGACCCCAGGCAGAAGCGGCCAGCCTGCTCTTTCTCTAGCAGGTGCAGGCAAAGGGCTGGCCGGGCATCCGCATTTCAAAGCCAAGGAGGGTACCAGCAGGCCAGGGGCCCTCGGGCCAACCCAGAGCCTGTGCCAGGCTGGCCCTGCTCTTCCGAGGCTGAGCCGAGAGCGCCGGGCCACGACCTAGACTCGCCACCCCACAGAGATGTCCTGGGGTCTTTTCTGCAGCCCTTGAGGACATGCCTGAATCTTACAAAAGGTTCAAAAATCTGATACTTTCCGTTTAAGCAAATTAGAACCCAATCACCTGCGGACAGGCCACCTTCTACATGCCTCAGCCAGCAGCCCAGGTGCCTGATGGGCGTGGTTCTTCCCCTCTGCTCTGCAACTCACCTTTTGGGTCCCTTTCAGCCTCCACCAGGCCTGACCACTCTCTCACTTTTCTTTCTAACAGGGTGAGGGCAGTTTGCTAACTGCCCTGGGAATCAGATGAACAGGAGCAGCCAGCTTACTTAACTTCTCTCCTCGAGACTAAATGCTGATGTACAAAACCTCCCACACGCTTGGAAAACACACCCTGAAAGCCGAGATGAGCTACTGAAGGGCCCAGCCTTGGAGGTTCACTATTCTCCTTCGTTATCGTCCTCTGGGCCCGAGTCACATGCCACACAGCCACCAGGGCCTGGAATCCTGGCTGGCATCTGAGGGTGTGGAGTCCCAGGTGCCAGGTGACCCATGCAGAACATTCTCACGTGTTTGTGTCAGCAACTCCCCACCCTTTGAGATCACCAGCGAGAACACGCTACAGCAGAACCCAAAGGGCACCCACACTCCTTTTTTCCATCACACCAACGTGGTTACCTTCTTCTCCTTTAAGGGGAAAAGAAAAAAAAAGGCAGGTGTACCCTGAATCAGACTTTTCCAGCTCATGCAATGCCAAAAGGCTTTGTTCATTTTGATTCCTTTAGTTCCAGTACAGGTGCAGGCAAGGAACTCTGGAAGGTCTTGGGAATCCCAAGTGCCCCCACTGAAAGCAAGAGTGGCACCTAAAATCAACACAAACCACGTGCCTCCAGCCAGTAGGTGCCACTTGGTGATAATTCCCTGTGTAGGGGGCTAGTCTTGGGCTCTCCCAGGAGGTCACTCAGAGGTCAAAAGGATGGGGCCCCTGAGCAGTCTTCCCAGAAGGGGGCCCCTGGTAAGGAGCAGGCTGTTCCCACCTCCTCCTCCCAGCTGCCTCCTCGCCAGCTTCCAGCAAGTGTCTGACTAACCAACCGCTACCTCTTTTGACCCTCATCCCTGCCTTCTCTCCTGGGTCACTCTGTGGTCTCCCGGGTGTCTGCTCCAACCCCACTCCACAGTGCTGCTCCCCAAGCACCAGGCCTCCCAGAGAGAGAAGCATCAGCAAGCGCCCCCAGCTCCCAGCCCACCAGGATAAAGTTCGGACTCCTCCGTCCGGCGCCCACACCATCCTGACTCACGGCTGAGCTGCGGGCCCAGCGGTGCGCTTCCCACCCTCGAGCCTAAGTCGTCCTCCACCACGATGGGGTGGTCTCCAGCCACCAGGCCTCCGCGCTCCCTGCTCTGGAATGCCTCCTTTCCTGGCCCCACCCAAACCCCTCCTTCCTCTAGCCTTCTGCTCAGCCCTGCTCCCTTGGGCTCGGTTTAAATGACCCCCCTGTGACTCCCACGGGACTGGGGCTCACCAGTGCCCCGTGGACCCACACGTCCACTACACTGCCCCAGGCGCATGGTGGGAAGTGTGTGAACACAAGTGCAGTCTGATGGTCTGCGGCTCAAGTCCACAAGTTCCTCAAGGCAGGGATTCGGGTCACTCATCTCGGGATTCTTCAGAGATGCTGACACACACTGTAGGCGCTTCCTAGCCACTGACTGAATGGGACTGCGCCGGGAAGGGGGGCCGGGGGTGGGGGGGAGGAACCAGCACGCAGTGTTCTGTGGTTACCAGAGAAGCAGCCATACATCTGAAGAGGCGCATGGGGCCAGGATGTCGGGCTCTGTCGCATCCAGCAAGGGCGGAGGCAGCCCGGATGTCCTGGTCACCCCCCCACACTGCCCCTCGGTCACTGAGCTTCGTGAGGTCCAGGAAAAGGGTCTGTGTCGAGGCCACCTGAGGCCAGCCACCTTAATGGGTCCTCTATGGGGAGAGCTCTCTAAAGCCAGCCCCAGCCACCCAAGCCAGACTGAGGGCAGGAGCAGCTACAGCCCGGAGTCGGGGCACCCACCCAGACTCAGCAAATAGTCTGCACACCCCTGCAGGAATGGGTCTCCCCAAAGCTCCCCAAAGGAGAGGGTCTCCCCAGGAAAGGGTCTCCCCAAAGCTGTCCGAAGCAGAGCACCAATCTCTCAGGCCAAGACTGTCCACCCTGCTCGCCCCACAGGACAGCCAGGCTACGGATGACGAGGGGACACTCGGGAGACACCAGGAGGACTTCTCTGGAAGTCCAGGGGTTAAGACGCCATGCTTCCACTGTGGGCAGCACAGGTTCAATCCCTGGGCAGGAAACGAAGATCCCGCAGGCTGTGCAGCATGGCCGAAAAAGCAAAAAGATGAACATGAAAATAAGAAGACGTGGGGAATGGAAACCATCAGGGACCACTGGCCTACCCACTCCCTGGGGAGGGGACGGCCCTCCCTTCCATCATCCCAGTCAAGGACTCGTTTGAAAAGCTCTGATGAGCTTAGATGAGCTCTTGCTGCTGGAGACATTGCTGCTACCTCCGGGGCGAGGTAGAGGGGTTCTGGAGGCAGTGGACTCGCACCCCAGGAGTCAGTGAAACGTGCCCCAGCAAACACCCCAGCTCCAGCCACATAACCTGACCCAAGAGGACACGGGCGGTTACAAAAGGCAGCTCAGCAAGTTAAAGGGAGGGGGGCAAAATAAAGACATCAGAGGTGGCGAGTCTGCGAAGAACCTTAAAGACAGTGAGGGACCTGCCACTCTCAGTCCTCAGGGGGATGCGGCCAGGAAGTGGCCACAGAATTCCTTCCCAGACGGTGGTGAGGGCAGAGCCGAGATAACGGAGCCACACCATGCCATGCACCCAGTGTTCCATGCTCAGGACCAAACTCAATCACCTTTGGTAAACAGGAGATTTTGTTTCCCAAGCAAAAAATGCTTAAAAGATTTCACCCATCTTAACTGAGAGAGACACTGCAAACTAGATCGTAACATGGGCTTTCAACCCTTCCTCCCCCTAAATCACAAGACATCCGCCACGGGAGACTGTGAGTGGAGAAAGGCGCTCTACCTGACCTGGCCTCACCTGGCCAGCCAGGGCCAGCTCCACGGTAGTCCCCACTGCCCTGTCCCTCGTCCAGTCACCCACTGGCCATAGGGACAGTCAGCCCGGTCCTTCCCCTCATCAGTCCCGCCAGAAGCACATGCCTGCCATGGGCTGCACCGCGACGTCCGCTGGGCTCCGAGTGCCCCCAACCATGGTTTCCCTAGGTTTCCCCCCAACCCAGGGGCTGGGTGCCATTAGCCTGGCCACACTCCAGACGAGGGAACCCAGGCAGCAAAGGCAGTCCTGCCTAAGAGCAACCGGTGAGCAGAGGGCACAGCTGGGATTCAAACCCCGGGCACTGATGCCAGAGCTGAAAACTGCCCTTGGGTTTCTCTTCCTCCCTGCCCAAGTTCCTCTGTAGTCCTCTGGCTGGCAGAACTTCTGCCCACCCAGTCCAGCTCACGTCCCACGGGCAGCACCACACCCTTCACCGGGGGGCTTCCTGGACAGGCCCCCACCCAACCCTGAAAGCACTAGGAGGCAGGGCAGGCGAGAGGAGAGAGCCGAGGCCACAGGGGTCACACAGCCAACTGGGTCCAGCAACTGAGCCGTCACGGGCCCACCACCCTCCCCCGGGGAATCCCAACATCTGACTGCCCCTGGGCCTTCGGGGGAAGGGGCCCCCAGGACCATGCCACAGAGGGCCCCCTGCATCCCAGACCCTGCCTGGAGTCTCAGAACCACAGACCCCAGCCCCACCCCCACCCTTCCATCCTGAGTGCAGAGGCCATTGGCCGTGGAGACCTGTGTCCTTCCACCTCCAAACTGGCAGAGAGGCAGCTTGCAGGCAGCACCCGGGACCTCCCTGCACTCCCAGGCTCCAGGCCAATGTGAAGGCCAGAGCAAGGGGAATTCCAGGCGCGGTGCAGGCCTCTCCCAACTGGGCCGTCAGAGCACTTGAGCCAGAGGGCGGCAGGAAGGAGGGTGGCCTCTCAGGGAGAGCCACCGCCTCCCCCCGGGGGAACCGCTCCAACTGCAGGGACACAGGCCTGGATAGACCCTGCTCCCTGGGCCCCGCGGCAGGCCCTGGCACATGGCCACCTGGGCCCCTCCTAGAGGTTGCAGCTCGGTGCCCAATCTCTAATCGCCAGGGGCCATCTCCCCAGACGATGGCCCCTGCTTATGGCAGGAAGCGCATCTCTGCTGCCCCAGGGGCAGCCACTGGGTCAAGAGGGAGCCTGGTGGCGGGGACAGGATGGAGGCCATCACGAAGAGCTGGGAGGTCACTGTTCCTCAAACCCGAGGCCAAGTCATTTCTCTAAGCAGCGGCATTTTCAGCAAGCGACAGAGCGAGTCCCTCAGCCACAGGCTGTGCTGAGGACTCAGTGAACGAATGAAGAAAAGTGGCCAGCACTGCAAGGGATGCCCGGCAGGTGTCCAATCAGTGTCTGCTAAATGAAGGCAGGAAGAACCCCCCCATGCCCGACCACCTCATTAGGCCCGAACCCAACTCCTCGTGAAGGAGAAAGAGCCCTTATTTATGCGCCACCACTGGCGCCCAGAAGAGCAGATGGACAAACCTTTGCCAAAGCGACCAAAGGCCTTTTGATCAAGCCCAAGGTTTCAGCACTTCCCCTCGGGTCTCAGTTTTCCCGGTGCACAGTGGCGGGCTTAGTAACCCTGCACTCTCAACGACTGAAGGGAGGCCTGCTGCCCCCACATCAGGGAGGAAGTAAAATCTGGGATGGACGGTCCAAGCCGACTGAGGGTGTCGGAGGGCATGTTTCACCAGGCTAAAGAGCACTGGACGAGGACCACGCTGCCTGCAGGTCTGGACTGCACAGCACACTGTCTCATGAGCAAGACGGTGTCCCGAAGTCTCACCGGAGAGGAGGCAGCACTCGAGTAGGGGAACCGGGGGCGGGGGGAGGGTGGGGACACAGGTTCTGGTCTGTGTACCGGCCCACGTGACCGGGCGAAAAGTCACCCCATCTCTGGTGGTGGGATTCACCTTCTGTAAGATTCCATCAGCAGGCCACGGCAGCTCCTGCTCTCCCAGCCCCTGGTCACCCGACATGGAACTCTACGAAAAACGTCATCTCAAGTATGTAGAAGGACAGGTTCCCGGCAGTCAGGTACCCTTAGGTGGCTGTCAGTATGACACTCACTGCAAACCAAGATGAAAAGGACCAGAGGCTCTCAGAAACACCGATGGACAAAACTGCTTCCTCCCGCCCCTGAGCCCCACATAGACACCATGTGCCCAACCTCCAGAAGGAATGCGGGACCTACGTGATAACAGACTGAATAAAGCCTGCCCTCTTCACTCCAGAAGGAGGCGGTTCAGAGGGGCTGTACCAAACCCTGTGAGGGACAGTGAACACCTGGCTGGGCCAAAACAGGAACTACCTGGATGATGCCTGCAGCAGGCACTGGGCCCAGGGGTGGGTACCTCTCAGATTCTCCTTCACTGAGACATGGCGGCAGCAGTGGAAAATTCCAATAGGTTTATTCCACTCCTGAACAGGAAGGCCCCTAATCCCCTACGAAGGAGAGGGAGGTATACATACACAGGGTCTATTCCAGTCCTCATGCCTCAGTCTTAGACACATAAGAGAATCAACTCAGAAGCTTTAAAAATACCAACGCTGAGTCCCACCCCTTCTCTCCAAGATTCTGATGTAACTGGTCCGAGATGCTGTCTGGGCATCCAGACTTTTTTTTTTTTTAAAACCTCCCCAGGTGATTCTAACATGCAGCCAAGGTTGAGGACCACCTCTGTGGACGCTAAACACTCGGTCAATGGAGATCCCAGGCCTCTCCCACAAACCCCTGAGGAGCAGAAAGGCCAGAAGACCCAGCCAGGCAGCCCTTGCTGGAGATGGGTCTCACTCTGCCTCCCCCTGGACCCCCGCCTCCACCCCCACACACAAACCAGGATCAACCTGCAAAGAGCCATCTGTCTGAGACAGAATGCAGGGCCTCTGCCCAGCCCTGGCTGGAGCATACCAAGTGCCCACACATTGGAGGATGGACAATTGTGCTCAGTTATTTGATTACTTTGGGCATGTAAACAGAATGTGATGTTGTGCAAACCTGGGCTGGCAAGTACCACAAAATGATTTACTCTGAAACATCTCACTCAGCTAACAAAAAAAAAGGGGGGGGAGATAAATGCTGGAAATCCTTTTAACAATCTCTTTGAAGGGAAAATGGGATCTGTATACATGGTGATGCTTCTAATGGGCTGCCAGATTTATTTCCCATTTCCCCCAGAAGGTCACTAGGAATAATCATATTTTCCTGTGAATCTGTCTTTTGTAAAGACAAAGCGAAACATTTCAGTCTTCCCAACTGAGGCACTGCCTTTGGTCCTATGGCAGATTCAGCAATAGAATTCAATCATTCCTTTAAAGGGGGAAGGAAAAAAAAAAGACTGCGGAAAACAGAGGGGTAATGGAAAGAGGCAGTTAAAATTTCTAAGTTTCCCTGTGGTGTTAACAAGACTAAACAAAATTTATGCTTTGAGATAAAACAGAACTCGGTGCCTCCGCATCTTATGAACATGGTGTATGGAGAGCGGGCAGGCTTGTGGAGCCAGAGAGAATGAAACAGAGCCCCCAGACACTCAGACTTCCAGCTGTTGTGTCCCGGCGCCTCCCTCAGCCTCAGTTTCTTCAACTGTAACCGCAGGACTGCTTTGAGAGTTGAGAGACAGTGGATGCAAAGCCCCTGGGCAAGGGTGAGCCTCCACAACCAGTGGGCACTGCTATTATTTCTGAAATAGCCCACCCCCATTCCAGCTAAATCCCGCTGCACCCAAGTTTTGTACAGGCCTGCATCTTGGGAGCCCCATTATATCATCGCAGGAGGAAAATCTGTTTCTTTGTTTTGTGGGAGAGTCAGAACAGCCAGGAGCTGGCTGCTCCTGCGTTCTGGGGTCAAATGGGCTTTTTACCAACATGATTTGCTTTCACCTCCTGAGCGGGGAGCTGGGTAGAAAAAGTCCCTCCAGGGACTACAGCTGCCTATGGGTGGGGGGGAGGCTGTGAGATATTCCTGCACAGTCTGGCCAGGCTGTCCCCCTCCCCCCTGCAAAAAGCAGCGTCCCGTGCATCAACCCCCCCACACCCTGCAGCAGGAGAGAAGAACCATAAAGAAGCGGGGTGCCCGTCACACTTCTCCCTGTCACACTTCTCCCTGACGTGATGTGAAATTCTACAAGGTAGACCCTTTGAAATGCAAAATCTTCCAGAGTCCTTCAAATGTGTTTTTATTTTCTTGGGTTCCTAAGGCTGCTTTCAGACCCACCCATCAGCATTTCCCCTCTCAATCAACCCACACTTAACAAAAAAAAAAAAGAGGAAGAAGAAGAAGAAGAGGAAAAAGCAGCAGGAGGAGGAGCAGGAGGCAGCTGCAGCAAAGACGTCTCTGTTTTTTGAAAACGCTCAAGTATCTTCAATCTCTGCAAAGGGGAAAAGAAAAAGAAAAAGCTTGTCCTCCGCTCCAGCCTCCTGTATCCCTCCTCCAGGACACCCTGAAGCCAAGTTTCCTCTGGAAGGTTTTCTCCCCTCTCTGCTGATGCTCCGGATCTCAGAGAACTTTCCTGAGACAAGAACCCGGGTGCCTCCCGACCAGAGTTCGGGAGGGTTAAGACCGGCACCACCAAAACCACAACCCGCAATTTTCGAAGCCCAAACCTTGATCCAAAACCGTGTGCACAGGAGGTTTGGATTAAACATCAAAGAAGAAGTTACCTTACAACAAAGTTGTTTGGCCAAGAAAATTACTTCGCCGTAAGAAGAACCCTCGGGAATGGTAAAATTGCTTTTGAATATAGACTTTTCAGTGGCTGGGGTCATTAATCATGTTAATGTAAACTGAGCTAAAACAAAACTTTTCTGAGCGAGTCTCTGGGCACATCAGCGTATCTAAGCCTCTGGGTTTGTTTCCAAAGTTCACATCCCCGGCACGCAATGAAACTACTGTTAATGGGGTCAGCTATTACAGTGCAGTCCCCGACCTTGGGCCATAATAAAGGTGACTCAGTCGTGTAGAAAGAACCCTCATAAAGTTAGGCAGGAAACAAACACAGAAATTAATCAGAGAAGGAGAGTCGATGATTTCGGAAAGTTTGTTCGTTGGGCAAGTTTAAACAGCAACTCTCCCTGGATGATCAGACGTTGTAGAAAAGAGCTGGGGGAAACCAGTCAGCATTCCTCACAGCACCCAAGTCCCCCGGCCCGGCTCTGTTGTGGAGGGTAGAGGGCAGGCCGGCAGCTGGGCCAGGCAAGGAGGAGAGCGGAGCCCAGCAGAGTTAAGCCAAGCAGAGCCCTGCCAGACCCGGCCATGTGCTTTATGCTGGCAACAAACCGGTTCTTTCAAGAGAGGAAGAGTCTGACAAAAAGGACAGCTGCAGCAAGATGAGAAGCTGAGAGGCAAAAACCTCGAAAAAGTCCCGGGTTTGGGATTCTCCTCTCAAGTCCACCCCGCCCCCCAAAAAAAATCACCTCTGGGGTTTTCAAGGGCTAGTGAATTTATTAAAGTGTCCCCCTTGCTGGACCAATTAATGAGAGCCCCTCCACATCTGGTTTCCATTGAAAACTGAAATTTGTATTATCAGCATATTACATAACAAATTATGCCTGCAGGTTTCTTTTATTACACATCAGAGAGGTGTGTGGAGTGGTGGTAATGATGGGAGTTGTGCTGATCTGAGTATTTGCTTATTTCAGTCTTTTTTTTAAGGGCAAGAACAAAGTTTTCCACACACTTTATGCAATCCAAAAGAAAGTCACACTGCCTGGGTAAAACATCAACGCAACAATCCAACAGTGGGTCCGAGGCACAGTCTCCAGCGCCCGCTGCATCCCGCAGCGGGTAAAGAAGGGTGTGCTTTCTCAAAGAGCAATGCAAAGGTACACCAAGTTGCTCCGGAGCGTCCTCTGCCGTCAGCTCCCAGAGTTTACGCAAGGCTCTTTTCCTCTCCAGCCTCCCGCAGGGGGAGGAAAGCTGGCTGGCCTTTCCTGAGCTTCCATCACGGGTCAGGCGCCTGCTCCCTGGACCCATTTAAAGGACACCCAGCCCACTAGGCTCCCAGAGAACGGGGGAGATGGAGGGGCTGGGCGAGAGTGAAGGAAGAAATCAACAGGGGAATAAAGGCGAAAAGGCGTGGTGGGAAACAGCCTAAGAGATAACCACACGGCTTTCTCCCATAAAACGCCAATTAAGTGCAGCAGCCATGATTACAATACGGTATCTTAAAGCTCTATTTCCTCCAATAATTTTACAAACTTCCAAAAACACTACTGCTACATGCAACTTACCCTGAACTGAAAACAGGAGGGAGAAACTGACTAAAAATATCATCATCAATCAAAACAGTGGAATGCTCTACTTGTCCCGCTAGCCTGAGGACATTCAAGCCCACTTCTGCAGCAGCTATGCTGCAAGCTTTTATTTAAAACGTGCTTTCTATGTTAAAATGATTGCATTGCAATAATCCCTTCTCAGGGGAAAAGAAGTCCTTGGGTAGAATTATTGGAATAGGTCATCAAACCGCCTTGTTCTCTGGAGGGGAGCATTTGGAAAAAGCAGCAGGCCTGCCCCCCATGCCTCCCTTTCATTTTCTGGGCTGCAGCAGCACCCTGTGAGCTGGCTCCTCGGTCTGGACCATGGCTGGCAGGATCCCGGCCCTTGCCAAGCACAGACACTGGGTCAAGGGTTACCAAGCCTGAACTTAAGACCCAAACCTTCTCCCACTAACATGGGCCTATCAACTGGGACAAGTAGCTGTTTTCAGTTTATCTAGCTGTCCCTAGCTGAGAAAAATGGGAGGGGGGGGAGGGAAAAAAAGAACTACAGATCGGCAATTCAGTATCAAAACTGTAACTGAGACAAGTTACTGTTAAGTGAATAAATTAAAATGAAACCAAAACCTAGCCAACTGCAGAAACAGTGAGTTTCACCCAGTCTACTAACTCCATTCCCTTCCAAGTCCTCAAACCTGGTAGCGTCCTACTGTAATCACTCAGAGTCCAGGATTCTGGATCAAGGAAGGATCTCCCTCCAGCCGGTGGGAACTGCTGGGAACACATATGCTAGTATGTCATTTGGAAGTCTGCTAATATGTTGTAAGCTGCACAAGACGCTTCCCTGGCTTCCCAGGCCAATAAACAATGCCATTCCAACTCCTGCAGCAGTCAATAGAAAACAGCCCCTTGTCTCCACCATCCAACAATTCAACAAACATTTGTTCCTGTTGAACAACCGTCAGCCTGGCTCCATCTGCACCGGCTCCGGCAAGGCGAGCTGGCGGAGGCGACGGCACAAACGCCCGGCCCAGGTCCCCGAGCCCGGGGCGCAGCCCAGCGCGGGGGGCCACTCGCCCAACACCCCCCCGAGTCCGGAGGCTGTAACGTATGGAAGACTCGGAGTGTGGCCTATAGGAGGCAGAATCCCATTCATCAAATGCTGCAAAGAGCTGTTCTTTGTTCACCGTCGTACGAAGTACAGTACGTGTGAATGAAGCCCGGCGTTCGGATGCAGGGAGCCTGGCTTCAGGGGGCGTCCGGGAGCGAGGGACCTGGCTCTCGACAGTCGCCAGGGCTCCGCCACCCGGTATCGAGCCACGAGTATTGTTCCTCAAGTCTGCGGGAGGGGATGGGGAGCTGGCGGGGGGCGGCGCGGTAGCCAAGAAGGCACTTTGGGCAATGCAAACCCAGGGCCCTCCCCGGACTCTGGACGCCCTCCTCTTCTTCGTGCCCACCCCACCAAGAGAAAGCCCGAGCGGGGAAGCCGACTCCCACGGGCTTGCAAATCAAGGACTGGCAAAGATGGTACTCGGCCAGGGTGCCCTGTGCCGGACGGCCCTTCTCGCCATGTGCAAAAGCCACGCCGGCACGGCCCTCCACCCCCACCCCATTCCGCAAGTCCCCGCGGCCGCGGCCTCCGCGGGGGCTTTTCCCCGCCGCGGACAGGGTACTCTCCCACCCCCAGCGTGACCTCTCCGGCCGGTCCCGCCGCCGCGAAGCCCGCCGCTGCGCGCTCGCATCCCGGGGGTGGCGGACGCAAACTTCCACGAACAAAAGAGTTGTCTGCAAAACGATGCGGGAACTTCGGGGTGCGCGGGGACGCCCGGGTCCCCGGCGCCTTCGCCGGGGCTCAAGTTGAGACGCGGAGACGGGGTAACACCCCAGGGCGCAGCAGTGCCCGCGCCCACCCCGGGGAAGCGCAGACTTTTCCGCAGGGGCCGTGCTGGCTCGCTCCTCTGGCTGCGCTCTGACAAGTCTCACGCATGCACCAGCGGCGGCACTCAGCGCCCCGAGAAACCGCCCGGCCCCACACGAAACCAGGCAGGCGGACCAAAAGGAAATCAGCCACACAAATATTGAAAATAAAAAGGGGGGTGGGGTGCTAAGGCCAGTGCATCCCGCGAGCCAAGCTCCCTACCGCCGGCGGCCGGGGCGCACTAGCCAGGACCTCCGCTCGGGACCGGCCTCCGGGTCGCCGCCGCCGCCGCCCGGCCCGGGATCGCTTACTGTGCGCGGCGGGACGCTCCGGCCGCGGGCCGCCGCGCAGTCGCCGCCGGCGCTCGCCGAGTCGTCCGGGCTGCCCGCCGCGCGGCCGCCGCGCGCACGCTCTCCTGCCGGCGCCGAGCGCTTTGTACGGAGCTGCTCCCGGGGAGGAGGAAATCGACTTGTCACTTCCTGAACTGTTTGCAACTCGTCCCTTTAA